>NC_092128.1:122231032-122535123 GCF_043159975.1 Macaca nemestrina
GCCTGAAGGAAAGGAAACTGACACAGAGTCCCAGAAGGAGAAGATGTGAGAGGGACTTGAAGGAAATGGGTGCTACACACACAAGATCCCATTTAACCCTGGCTGCAGACCTGCAGTCTAAGTGAGTCACCACTATTTTACAGAAGAGGAAACAGAGGATCAAGGAGATACAGAGCCAACAAGCAGAAGAGGGAGGACCTCACCCAAATCAGTGGGATTCTCTTACCCCTACACCGAACTGTCTCTCTGTTCTGTTTACGACCTCAGGAAGCTATGTCTGCCCCTGCTTTTTCTATTAAAGTGCCTGAGACTCCCCCCGAGACTTGCTCTGCTTGGTGGAACTATGCCTTGCATCCTGCCTCGTCCTTGTTCAAGTCCCGTTTCTTAACAAAGAAACCGGCATCATTTCTCCTCTCATTTCAAAAGTCTTCCTCAACTTATTTTCTCTCAGACTCTTATCTTGTCTCTTTTTTCCATTTCATCCAAATTCTCTCTCCTTCCCCTAATTTGCTTTCTTTAATTATCCAGACACATGTAAATAAGTTTGATAAAGTTGTGTGTTCGGATTCCCATTCAAACTGTATTTTCTTGATGATTTTAACTATTTTTACAGCTACCGTCAAAAACACATAGTTAATGAATATTAAACTATATTACTGAAAATAACCTGTCTACTGATTTCTAGATTTGACTTTTGAGTGGTTTTATGTGAATACAGAACAGGTATCTCAAATTCAGCATGACTGGTACCACGGTTTCTTAACTTGAGCACTATTGACTTTGTGGATCATGTAATTATTTGTTGTTTATTGTAGAATGTAGATTCATAGCAGATGCCAGTAAATTCTATGGCACTCCCTCATCATCCCCAGATGTGAAAATCAAAAATATCTCCAGACATTTCTTTATGTTCCCTGAAGGGCAAAACCACTTCTCATGTAGAACCACTATCTAATATTGAATTTATCTTTGCTCTTCATATCCCCAATATTTCCTTCGATTTCGTGATAAATTAGTAAATTTGCTGCTTACAACATTGTTAATGGCAACATCAACTTCCGCACCGGTAAGATTTGAAATTATGCCATGATTTTATCAATTCCAGCTTCTCTATATTTTATTTCCAACCATCTGACAAATTATTTAAATAATATCCTAATAGTTCCTCTTGAACTTATTTTTGCACTTTTGAGCTTAGATCCCATCCTCATTTGGACTATTGCAATTGCATGCTCATCTGGACTTTCTACTTGTGATTTCTAACCATGTCCACTTATTTCTCACATTGCCATCAGAGCTTTCTCTCCAGAGCACACATCTGATGAGCTGGCTGCAGCGTCATATGTCTGCAATGGTTTCCGGGGTATCAATATCCATAGTAACTCCTCAGCTAGTATTCAGTGTATGTATCCATCCATTTATTTAAAATATATTTTGTAATCGTCGAGCATTGTTTTAAATATTTTTGATCTGCTGATGAATAAAACTGAATGAAAATTCTTCCTCCGTGGTCCTTACACTCAAGTAGGACAGAGAAATAATACAAATACACAAATAACTTATACAAAAATATTAAAGGGTAATATGTGCTATGACAAAATTAAGGCTAAGAAGTAGGATGGGGAATGCTGACATGAGCATGTGTTGTGGATTTTAAATGTAAGAATCACAAAATTCATCATTGAGGAAAGGACATTTGAGCAAATGCCAAAAGGAGGTGTAAAAAGCAGATACTAGGGAAAGGAGGAGAGAAAACAGCACATGCCAAGGGCCAAGGGTGGGACTATACCTGCAGGACTGGAGGAAGACCAAAGAGGCCAGCAGAGAATGACCAGGTCTAGTTATGGCAAGACAGAGGGTTGACAGTGAGATGGATGGCTCTTGGGACATTTTATACAACCTTGAGGGAAAACAGTGAAAGGGGAGGGAAAACAGTGAAAGCAAAGGGAAAACAGTGCAATTATCTGGAAGTGATGTGAGATGGCTTGGAAGAGACACTTGGTAGCTAGACATGGAGTCACATCTTGTATATCTTTTGAATAAATATTTGTTGATGGATTAGATGGGATATGAGTGAAGTCAAGGTAATCCCAAAATTCTTGGCTTGATTTTAGGATGGAAATGTTGCTCACCAAAATAAGAAAAACTGAGGAGTAGAGTAGATTTTGGAGGAAGATTTTCAGAGTTTAATGGCACATTATCATATTTGAGGCATATGTTAGATATCTCATAGGAGTATTGCATACCATGAATCTGAAGTTGAGGGGAATTGTTTGGCCTGGAATATATCCCCACACATATATGTCATTGGTATACAGATGGTATATGAAGCCATGAGACTAAAGATAAACAATATGAGGAGTGTTGATAGGGAAATCTAGCAGAGAAGGATCAATACTAGAGTTCTGGGATAGTTCAATGTTAAGAAGTTGAAGGGAAGAAACCCACAAGCTATTGAATGTTAGGTAAAATACTTAACTGTTCTGATATTGATGACTTTGTATAGGATATGTCTGTCTGCTTCATAGTTTTGGCATGTAGTTAGGATTAATGTGATTGTGCCTATAATGTGTTCAGCATGGGGCCTGAAACAGAATAAGAACAAAATATGGAGGGACAATGAGGGTGATGATCATATGGTGATGATGATGGCAATGATGGAAATAAAGGAGGAGGATCGATAAAGCAATAATAATAATAATAATAGTGATAAGAAGAAGTATAAAATCAACAAGAAAAGTGAGAAATGGGTGTTATGCGTCCAATAGGCTTTTGTAAGTGCCAGTTACTTTCACTAGGTGTTTTGTGGACTCAACCTCATCTAAATTTTACAATAACCTTGTAGAATGCACACTTTTAAGTTTATTCACAAAATCAGAAACTAATGCTTATAAAAAAGTATGTTGTAGCTCTAAAATTTTCCCATGAATGAAAAACAAAAAACAGAAACAAAAAAACTTGCATGATCAAATCTAGATCTTTCTGATCTAAAGACCATGCCCTTTCCAGTACATGTGTAATCTCATCGAAATCATAGCATTGTGGTGTAAGGTAATTGCAGAATTACCTTAAACTACTCAACAAGCAAAAAACAAATAACCCAATTAAAAATGGGCAAAAGACATGAACAGACACTTCTCAAAAGAAGACATGCAAGTGGCCATCAAATAGGATGAAAAAAGTGCTCTACATCACTAATTACAAGAGAAATGCCAATCAAAACCACAATGAGATACCATCTCACACCAGTCAGAATGGTTATTATCAAAAGGTCAAAAAATGACAAGTGGTATTAAGACTGCAGAGAAAATGGAATGCTTATACACATTTGGTGAGTATGTAAATTAGTTCAGCCCTGTGGAAAGCAGGTGAAGTTTTCTCAAGAATGTAAAACAGAACTACCATTCCACCCAACAATTCCACTACTAGGTGTACATCCAAAAGAAAACAAATCATTTTACTAAAAAGGCATACACATTTGCATGTTCCTCACAGCACTATTCAGGATAGCAAAGACATGGAATGAACCTAGGTGCTCATCAATGGTGGATTGGATAAAAAAAAAAGTGCTACATATACACCATGGAATACTACACCATCATAAAAAAGAATGAAGTGATGTCCTTTGCAGCAATATGGATGCAACTGGAAACTACTATCCTAAACAAATTAATGCAGGAACAGAAAACCAAATAGTGCATATTCTTACTCATAAGTGGGAGCTAAACATTGAGTACTCATGGACATAAAGATGGCAAAAATAGACACTGAAGACTACTAGAGAGCAGAGGGAGAAAGGGGAGCAAGGGTTGAAAAATTAACTGTTGGGTACCATGCTCAGTACCTGGGTGACAGGCTCATTCACACCCCAGACACCAGTATCATGCAATATACTCAGGTCACAAACCTGCACATGTACCATCTGAATTTAAACTAAAAGTTGAAAACAAACCAAACCAAACCAAAAGAGAATAGTAGTCCTGTTTTATTTGGAACGTTATTCAAAGTAGTAAAGAAGGTTGCCTCTATAGGACCCAGAGACCTTAAATCATAGTGGCACCTGCCTAATTTCGAGTCTGTATTTTACTTAGGTAATTGTATATGATACCATGTAATGCTGGCAGAATTATTTTTCTGGTGTAGCTTGCATGTGAAAAACATTTCTCTTCCAATGAAAACAAAAGTAGCTTGAGGGGAAGAAGGCATAACTCTCTTTCCATACTAACTTTTCTGACATCAACTTTGTTAAAAAATACTGATTTTAAAATTCTAATGTCACTGTATCATTAGTAATAAACACTAGAGAAGTTGACAGATTACTTAGGGAATTCAGAGTTACTAATAACTATGACATTGTTTCAAGTGTGTTAATTATTTGGAAGACAACAAAATGTTGTAGGTGGTAATAATGTCTTTTGCTGGTAATAAAGTTAAAAAATAAAATTATTTTCTGTGGGACTAAAATTTCACAAGGTTATATACAGATTTTAATTTATCATCTGTCTCTTTCTTTGCACAGCTATACGTGTGCATGAGTTCTTTTTCACACTGCTATAAAGAAATGCCTGGGACTGGGTAATTTATAAAGGAAAGATGTTTAATTGACTCACAGTTCCACATGACTGGGGAGGCCTCAGGAAACTTACAGTTATGGTGGAAGGCAAAGGAGAAGCAGGGACCTTCTTCACAAGGCAGCAGGAGAGAGAGAGTGAAGGGGGAAGAGCCCCTTATAAAACTATCAGATCTCATGAGAACTCAATCATTATCATGAGAACAGCATGGGGGAAATGACCCCCATGATCATTTTTGTCCATTAAAATGTGACAAAAATGAAAATCACTCTTGACATCACTTTCAAACACTTTAATGAAGGAGCTTGAATGAAAAAATAGGAATTGATGGAGTTATCTTTAAAAGTAATTTTATTTTTGATGTTTTTAAATTGTTGAGAATAGCAGCTTTTGATACCCCAAAGCTGCCTGGTACCATTAGTAGATTATGGTGTGCATGGCACGGCATTTTCCTATTACACATATAAATTTCACAGAACATCAAAATGAGACAAGGCCATTTATGAACATTATTGATCAGGACTAAACAAGATGAGTCTGTAATCAAGTTTAACATAAATAAAACATTAACATTGTCCATATAAACAAAAAATGACAAATACCCCCTATGCTAGCTGATATAAGTGAAGGTGGCTTCTTTAGCAATTATTCCTTTAGCTTTGGCCAAGTCTTCTTCCTTCTAGATAAAATGTATTCAGAAACCCAATCATAGGACAACCCCTCCTCCTTGACAGCATCCAATGCAGAACATAGTCCTGCTTTCTGAAAACTTACTCGTAAATCACCTAACAGCCTAAATGTTGTAATAATGCTTTCCTAGCTCTGTCTTATTAAAATGTGGTAAAGTTCTCCATGGTGTGTGTCCCTTCTCACTGCAAAGAGTAATAAGCACAACTTGTTCAAAACAAATGCATTCCTGGTGGCTTTCATTGGTCAGCACTGACATCATAATTTGTAGATTTAAACTCATTTCTGAGTGTTGCCTTCTCTCCATTGCTTTTCATGGCAAGTCGACCACATTTCCATTTGTCACTTAATGTTTTAAACACTGGACTATAAAGTAATTTAAAATGTAATAACAGATACAAAGTTAATGAATTTTTATATGACACATTTTTCTCCCCAAACTTGGCAGTAAAATGTTACTTCTATGATACGGTGCCATGAGACTTTAAGAAGGTTATTATTGGGAAAATAATTGTAGACAAGTTGCAAATAAGAGAGCTGCAAAGGCAGAATGGGAGACTGAAAAGCAAATGAGAGAAACAATTACTGGAGAATCAAGGAAAGAATGATATGAAGGAGACAGAGCTGCTAGTTCAATCTGGCAGATGGAACATACGTTTTTGTGTCCACTTCTCCTCAAAATCCTTTAAAATCTCAGAAAGGGATTAAAAAGGGGCAAGCACACAACTTCAAAGAGAAGACAAAGGGACCATCACCTGGTGAAAGATTTTAACATATTTTTGAAACTTAGAAAGTAGACCCAGCAGGTTGCTGATGCTTAGAAATAAGTGGTGGGGCTGAATATGCAGGCGAAAGGAGTCTGCAAAAGAAAGCCCCCCTAACACAATCACGACCCCCTCCACCATTCTCTCTCCCACCAAACACCAACTATGACCCCCTCCACCATTCTCTCTCCCACCAAACACCAGCTATGACCCCCTCCACCATTCTCTCTCTCACCAAACACCAACTATGACCCCCTCCACCATTCTCTCTCTCACCAAACACCAACTATGACCCCCTCCACCATTCTCTCTCTCACTAAACATCAACTATGACCCCCTCCACCATTCTCTCTCTCACCAAACACCAACTATGACCCCCTCCACCATTCTCTCTCTCACTAAACATCAACTATGACCCCCTCCACCATTCTCTCTCTCACCAAACACCAACTATGACCCCCTCCACCATTCTCTCTCTCACCAAACATCAACTATGACCCCCTCCACCATTCTCTGTCTCACCAAACACCAACTATGACCCCCTCCACCATTCTCTCTCCCACCAAACACCAACTATGACCCCCTCCACCGTTCTCTCTCTCACTAAACATCAACTATGACCCCCTCCACCATTCTCTCTCTCACCAAACACCAACTATGACCCCCTCCACCATTCTCTCTCTCACTAAACATCAACTATGACCCCCTCCACCATTCTCTCTCCCACCAAACACCAACTATGACCCCCTCCACCGTTCTCTCTCTCACTAAACATCAACTATGACCCCCTCCACCATTCTCTCTCTCACTAAACATCAACTATGACCCCCTCCACCATTCTATCTCCCACCAAACACCAACCACAACCCTCTCCATTATTCTCCCTCTCATCAAACACCAGCTGTTTGTTCAGCTAGGGAAAAGGAAAAGTAGAGAGAGAAGGATAAAATCAAGTAGCCATCTTAAAAATGACCGAGGAAACCTTGATAAATATCTATGCCATTGGCATCCCAGAGTAAATGCTTCTTCCTCCTGGTGGTGGTGACCTGGCTTAGAAATGCTCAGCTCACGATTGCTTGGATGAGTTGATAAATAGTTCACAAAACTGTGCATACTCTACTTAATTTGTTATTTAGAGGTTACTGGAGAATAATTTTTGACTCCCTGCTCTTTGCTTCATTCCCTGATTTTAGAACCTAGCCTTCAGTATGATATGACTCAGCTGTATTTTCTCTGTAAAACAGTAACTAGATACTAAGGAAAGCAAGCATGCAGAGCTCAGGAAAGAATGCCTGCATATTAAAAATGTGATGGCTGAAGTACAAATGCATTAATGCCTCTGGTGATAATTAATTAGAAGTCATAATGGAAAAGAAATGTTAATAAATACACACAAATATTATTTAGAAATACATATAATGAGAGATGTATACTACTGGTAGAAGAAAAAGCAAGTTTCATTTAGTTATTTAGAAGAGAATTTCAATAAAGATACATGCTACGTTAGTGAAAGTGTTAAATAAAAATGACAATGAAAACAAGTATATAGATACCCATATATGCATATATATGTGAAATATATATATGTGTTTGTACAAACCCTAACAGGCTCTATTTTGTAATCAATTGAGTAAATATGAATCCATTACAAAAAAAAGAATGAGTATATATGTGTGTATACATATACAAAATTATAAAGCGCTGTCGGTCCACCAAAATTTTAAAGCACTTTGTAAATGAATAATAATTTAGTCAGTGTGACATAGGTGGATAAGAATAATGAGGCATATAGATCAATGAAACAGAACACTAATAACAGATTTTATTATTATTTTGCCTCTCTTTCTAGATTTATGATGTGACAAAGTAGGTATTATAAAGGAAAGTGAAAAAATATTTACTCTATTTTACTAGGGGAAAATGGGTTACAATTTGGTTCAAGAGAACAAGTTCTTTAATGTGTGAAAGGATGGACATTCCTATACTTTAAAGCAATAGAAAATATAAACAAATATTAAAACATGCCACAAAGGCAAAAATAAATCATCTGTGCATTTCCAAATAACAGAACTAAAATTAAAAATGAATCACTGAACATCAAAGCATTTATATCAAAGGAAAAGATTAGAGTGATTTAATTATCCTACTATAAAGACTAATACAGCTTAATAAGATAGAGTGTACAAAGTAAAGCAGCAAGGGACAAAGAATATAAATAATTCCCACTCATGCCTGTAGCCCAAGCACTTTGGGAAGCTGAGGCAGGTGAATCACCTGAGGTCAGGAGTTCAATACCAGCCTGGCCAATGTGGTGAAATCCTGTCTCTACTAAAAATACAAAAATTAGCTAGACACGGTGGCATGTGCCTGTAATCCCAGCTACTCAGGAGACTGAGGCAGGAGAATTGCTTGAACCAGGACCCAGGAGGCAGAAGTAGCAGTGAGTAAGATCATGCCACTGCACTCCAGCCTGGGTTAGAGAGTGAGACTGTCTCAAAAAAAAAAAAAAAGAAGAAAAAAGAATTCCCACTCCAGAGAAGACAGCAGCAGCAGCTACATTTTGTACAGCTCTTGGCTACTTATGCTTGACTGTATCCCTATAGTACATTTCCCATTTCTGAATTTTGGTTTTCTCATCTGCAAAACAAATAATAGTGGGACAACATGATAGCAGCAGACTGTGAAATATAAAGATATGGAAAGGTCTGAGTGGCATAGAATAAATATTAGCTAGTATTAGTGTCATCATCATCATCATCATCATCTCAATGTTTAATCCTCACAATGATTCCACGAGATATGCATCATTCTCCCTATTTTGTAGAACAGAAAAATTAGACTGAAGAATGTGAAACTACACATCAAGAAATAGCAAGAAACAAGACTCTACACCCAAGCTCCTTTTGATAAAGTAAGACTGCCTCAAACCCTCAAGTAACAAATTGAGGAAAGTTAAAATAATGAGCAATTTTTACATCTGCATCTCTTTTTTCTCCAACCAACCAGAATGCTACCCGTCCCCATCAACTGTAGGTACAAAGGAGGTTTTTTAATTCTAATCCTACTGGTGCAGTTGCAGCAGCACCACCCTCATGCCAGAGTTCCCTCCAGACTCCCTGTCTCTCCTGCCCTCCACACCCACACATCTCTGGCTTGTGCCCACCTTTTAAAGCAACTCCTGGAGGCCACGCTCAGGTCCATATCCCTGGGGTCTTCAAAGGATATTTCCTTGACTTGGGACAGGGCTATCCACCTCCCATCAAGTAGACTAACTCCTTTTCCACAGTAGGGAGCCACAAGAAGATTATAATAAAAGTCAGAGCCCAGCGCTCAGGAGCGCCACAGTGGGAGGGCAGTGGACCCCTTCTCATCTTCAGGCTCTTGCATACTTCTCACTTTTCATCTCCTTTCATGAGAGCCAAGTCATCCCAGAAAGGCTCCTAGAGTGAATGTTTGTATTTTCAGAAGAGATCCTCCCACCTTCAGAAGCTCTGACTTAAACTAACACGTTTCTTCTTTTCATATCACTACCTGCAAAAGAAAGCTTAGGAACACACTCTGGAGTAGGAGCTAAGACCTGAATCTGTGCCTTCTTTTTCCGCCTTGCTGCTGTGATCATTCCTCCCTCCCCAGGCAGGTGCTAAGGGCACTGTTTGAGGGGTTCATTCCCCAGGGCCTGGGAGGTTCAGGTCAAAAGCAAGCATGAACAAGAGGTGCAGCCACATTTACTCGTGTTGGAAATACTGTATTGAAAAAATACACTCATGATTGCTGTGTGAGAATGTGTACATTGACACACTTGTAAAGTAAAACATAATATAAAATCATATCAATTTGTATCTAAAAATTGTTTTCCTTAAAGAATGTACCCAAAGGATGTAATTCAAAATTGGAAAATGTATAGTGCACACACGTTAAATATATGCTTTAAAATAATATTTATGTAGTGGAAATGAGGAAGTAAAATTCTTGTCTGAAGATGGGATAACGGATAAGTGCATTATGGTACACAAATATATAATATTATGAAATAAATTAAGATATGAAACTATTAAGCATGTAATGACTATACAACATATGAAAATGTTTCTGATAGAATATTAAATTTAAAAAGCATAATCAAATGTAAGTTGTAATTTTTATTTTGTTCAAAGTGCACGTGCACATGCAAAAAAGCAAAAGAGCTGCATTTCTGGTGGCTGCATTTCTTTCACATTGTTTCCTTCATATTGCTAGAATATTATTCATGCAATTAACAAAAGTCAGAAGAAAATCACATTGATTCAGATGTTGGAGTATTTACTTTGTTAAAATACAAACTTACAAGCTGCAGGAAAATCCATTCTCAAAACATCAAAAATATAAAAAACCAGGATGACATTTAATTTTGCTTCCTTTCCTAGAAGATAGTTCAAAGAACATATTCACTTGATTACTGAAATCCAGAAATGTACGGTGCCATTTGTACCTCTATGTTTGATTTGGTTTTTCCAATGATATTTCATTTCAATGAATATCCAGTGGCCAGGCTTGGTGGCTCCCACCTATAATCCCAGTGATTTGGGAGGCCAAGTGTTTTGGGATTCTCAAGGATCACTTGAGGCCAGGAATTCGAGACCAACGTGGGAGCCATAGCAAGACCCTGACTTTCTAATATATATATATATATACACACACACACACGCGCACACACACACACACACACACACACACACATATATATATATATATATATATATATATATGTAGGCACCATGGTACACATCTGTAGTCCTAGCTATTCTGGAAGCTGAGGCAGGAAGACTTTTTGAACCCAGAAGTTCAAAGTAACAGTGAGCTATGATTTTACCACTGCACTCCTCCCTGGGTGAGAGTGAGATCCTATTTAAAACAAAACAAAATAAAAACCAAGCAAGCACTTATAATTTTAGAATTTGGGGTGTTTAAAGTCAATTTAATTTAGTTAAAGTAAAAAATCTCTGCTTAACACTTGCAATATGCAACTGTTTTTATTTTTGGTTTCGTAAAATTTGAATTCCAATTCCAAGCTGAACAAAGAGAGAACTCTCTCAGAGGCACATGGGCATTTACAAAAAGGTAGGGAGTGGTTTAAAAGTGTCTTGAAAAATATAGAAATAAAGGGAGACTTACACAGTGCCATCAGCACTTTCCACATGCAATTATTAATGTTATTATTTTATTAATAATACAAAAGCAGATAGCCTGTAAAGTAAATGCAAGCAAGCAAAGTCAAGATCAAGTGAAGATCTGCAGGTAGAATAATCTTTTGTACCAGTCCATCAAACGACTATGTTTGAAGAAGCGCTACGTTCACAGAAAAGAAGGGATGCATATGGGGCCTGGGCAGAAAGGATGCTAAGGAGAGAGACTGGGCCACCCTTACTCAGAAGTTCAGAGATGTGGGTGCCTTATTTACCTATCTGTGTCTATCTAGCTCCATTTGTTTACCCTTTTGAGCATATGAATAGATGCCATTTGGTAATATTAACTTTTATTATTGTAGAGTTTCTACCATTTCCATTTATATCTGGCTCAACAACAACCACGCTGGTTATAAGTTAGTTCCTGTGCAGAAAAAAAGCACATGCTGAGTAATGGATTTGTACACTCTGAGACACTTGGCAGCTGCATATCTAATGATAAGCCAATAAACATTATTCTCATTTTGGCAACCTGTGTCTTATAGTTTGATCACAGTTGGTCTGTCTTATTTGGGGAACCCAAGGTCTTGGGCTGGCGGAAATTGAGACCCAGCTCCTAACTTTGATCATCTCTAATACTGATAACAGATAGTGGTTCCATGAATATATTTTGATTGAATGGGCTGAAATAATGTCAAAGTATGGGATTTGGCTGCAGTCACTACTGTCTCTAAAGGGCATCTGTATCTTACCACGCTAACTGCAAGACAAGCAAAGTGAGGAAAGGTCTCCGAGAGATCACGAGTTGCTGCACTTGCTGTTGGAAACAAAGATGACATCAGGTTTGTTTAGGAATTATTTGATAAGAAGATGTCTTAGGAGAAGTATTTAGGGAGCAGCCAAAATGCTGAAGGTTCTGTAGAAATGGTAGACATCAGATAGGAATTTGGCCTGGGAGGGATTGAGAGCAGAATTTTGGGAAGAGATTATACCGCGCTCCGTGGGAGAGTGCTTCTGAGCAGTTATTAACTATGCTGCATGGTTCTCCTGTCTTAGCAGTGAGGCCTATATCTTCTGATTTTTGATAAACGTGCCAAAAACAGACAATGGGGAAAAGACAGTCTGTTCAATAAACGGTGCTGGGAAAAATGGATATTCAAATGCAGAACAATGAAATTAGGATACAGAAATCAACTCAAACGATTGAAAACTTACATGTAAGTCCTGAAACTGTAAACACTAAAATAAAGGATAGGGGAACATCCCACAACATTAGCCTGGGCAATGATTTTTGGTCAGGGAACAAAAGCAAATAAATAAAAATTTGTGATCTTTTTCTCAATTCACACGAGGAAGTTTTCATCATATATATCCCCAGTCGATGAATATGAAAAGCATACAGGCGTCTCAGTATGTTCTGAGATTGAAATGGGGCCTTTTAGAGTAAGAGGTTGGGAACTGTGATTTCAGGGTATATAAGAAGTGATAAGCAGATGTCTCTAGGGTTCCTCTGCCTTTTCATTTTTTTTTTTTTTTAATCATACTTTAAGTTCTGGGATACACGTGCAGAACATATAGGGTTGTTACATAGGTATACATGAGCAATGGTAGTTTGCTCTACCCATCAAGCTGTCATCATCTACATTAGGTATTTCTCCTAATGCTATCCCTTCCCCTGCCCCCTACCCCCTGACAGGCCCCTGTGTGTGATGTTTCCCTCCCTGTATCCATGTGTTCTCATTGTTCAACTCCCACTTATGAGTGAGAACATGCTTTGGTTTTCTGTTCCTGTGTTAGTTTGCTGAGAATGATGGTTTCCAGCTTCACCAATGTCCTTGCAAAGGACATAAACTCATCCTTTTTTATGGCTGCATAGTATTCCATGGTATATATGTGCCACATTTCTTTACTTAGTCTATCACGGATGGACATTTGGGTTGGTTCCAAGTCTTTGCTATTGTGAATAATGCTGCAATAAACATACATGTGCATGTGTCCTTATAGTAGAATAATTTATAATCCTCTGGGTATATACCCAGTAACGGCATGGCTGGTCAAATGGTATTTCTGGTTCTAGATCCTTGAGGAATTGCCACACTGTCTTCCACAATGGTTGAACTAATTTACACTCCCACCAACAGTGTAAAAGACTTCCTATTCCTCCACATCCTCTCCAGTATCTGTTGTTTCCTGACTTTTTAATGATCGCCAGTCTAACTTGTGTGAGATGGTATCCCATTGTGGTTTTGATTTGCATTTCTCTAATGATCAGTGATGATGAGCTTTTTTTCATACGTTTGCTGGACATATAAATGTCTTCTTTTGAGAAGTATCTGTTCATATTCTTTGCCCACTTTTTGATGGGGTGGTTTGGTTTTTTCTTGTAAATTTGTTTAAGTTCCTTGTAGGTTCTGGATATTAGCCCTTTGTCAGATGCAAAATTGCAAAAATTTTCTCCCATTCTGTAGGCTACCTGTTCACTCTGATGATAGTTTCTTTTGCTGTGCAGAACTCTTTAGTTTAGTTAGATCCCATTTGTCAATTTTGGCATTCGTTGCTATTGCCATTTGGAGCTTTAGTCATAAAGTCTTTGCCCATGCCTATGTCCTGAATGGTATTGCCTAGGTTTTCTTCTAGGGTTTTTATGGTTTTAGGTCTTATGTTTAAATTTTTAATCCATCTTGAGTTAATTTTTGTATAAGATGTAAGGAAGGGGTCCAGTTTCGGCTTTCTGCATATGGCTAGCCAGTTTTCCCAACACCATTTATTACATAGGGAATCCTTCCCTCATTGCTTATTTTTGTTAGGTTTGTCAAAGATCAGATGGTTGTTAAATATGTGGTGTTATTTCTGAGGCCTCTGTTCTGTTCCATTGGTCAATATATCTGTTTTGGTACCACTACCATGATGGTATGGTTACTATAGCCTTCTAGTATAGTTTGAAGTCAGGTAGCCTGATGCCTCCAGCTTTGTTCTTTTTGTTTAGGATTGTCTTGGCTATATGGTCTCTTTTTTAGTTCCATATGAAATTTAAAGTAGTTTTTTCTAAATCTGTGAAGAAAGTAAATGGTTGCTTGATGGGAATAGTGTTGAATCTATAAATTATTTTGGGCAGCATGGTCATTTTCATAATATTTATTCATCCTATTCATGAACATGGAATGTTTTTCCATTTGTTTGTATCCTGTCTTATTTCCTTGAGCAATGGTTTGTAGTTCTCCTTGAAGAGGTCCTTCACGTCCTTCGTAAGTTGTATTCCTGGATATTTTATTATCTTTGTAGCAATTGTGAATGGGAATTGCTTATCAACTTAAGGAGATTTTGGGATGAGACGATGGGGTTTTTTAAATATGCAATCATGTCATCTGCAAACAGAGATAATTTGACTTCCTCTCTTACCATTTGAATACCCTTTATTTCTTTCTCTTGCCTGATTGCCCTGGCCAGAACTTCTAATACTATGTTGAATAGGAGTGGTGACAGAGGGCATTCTTGTCTTGTGTCAATTTTCAAAGGGATGCTTCCAGCTTTTGCCCACTTAGTATGATATCGGCTGTGGGTCTGTCACAAATATCTCTTATTATTTCAAGATATGTTCCACCAATACCCAGTTTATTGACTGTTTTTAGCATGCAGGGGTGTTGAATTTCGTCAAAGGCCTTTCTGCATCTATTGAGATAATCATTTGGTTTTTGTCTTTGGCTCTATTTACGTGATGGGTTATGTTGATTGATTTGCATATGTTGAATCAGCCTTGCATCCCAGGGATGAAGCCAACTTGATCATGGTGGATAACCTTTTTAATGTGCTGTTGGATTGGGTTTTCCAGTATTTATATTCTGGAACTCTTATAAGGCAGTCCTGGTGGTGACAAAATCCCTCAGCATTTGCTTGTCTGGAAAGGATTTTATTTCTCCTTCACTTATGAAGCTTAGTTTGGCTGCATATGAAATCCTGGATTTAAAATTCTTTTTTTTTAGAATGTTGAATAATGGCCCCCACTCTTTTGTGGCTTGTAGGGTTTCAGCAGAGAAGTCTGCTGTTAGTCTGATGGGCTTCCCTTTTTGGGTAACCTGACCTTTCTTTCTGGCTGCTCTTAACATTTTTTTTTCCTTCATTTCAACCTTGCTGAATCTGACGACTATGTGTCTTGGGGTTGCTCTTCTTGAGGAGTATCTTTGTGGTGTTCTCTGCGTTTCCTGAATTTAAGTGTTGGCTTGTCTTCCTAAGTTGGGGAATTTCTCCTGGATAATATCCAGACGTGCGTTTTCCAGCTTGGTTCCATTCTCTCCATCACTTTCGGGTACACCAATCAAATGTAGGTTTGGTCTTTTCAAATAGTACCATATTTTTTGGAGGTTTTGTTCATTCCTTTTCATTCTTTTTTTTTAAATCTTGTCTTCATGCTTCATTTCATTAAGTTGATCTTCAATCTCCTATATCCTTTCTTCCGCTTGATCGATTTGGCTCTTGATACTTGTGTATGCTTCCCAAAGTTCTTGTGCTGTGTTTTTCGGCTCTATCAGTTATTTATGTTCTTCTCTAAACTGATTATTCTAGTTAGCAATTCTTTTATCAAGGTTCTTTTATCAAGGTTCTTAGCTTCCTTGCACTGGGTTAGAACATGCTCCTTTAGATCAGAGGAGTTTGTTATTACCCACCTTCTGAAGCCTGCTTCTGTCAATTTGTCAAACTCATTCTCCATCCAGTTTTGTTCCCTTGCTGGTGAGGACTTGTGATCCTTTGGAGGACAAGAGGCACTCTGGTTTTTGGAATTTTCAGCCTTTGTGCTCTGGTTTTTCCTCATCTTTGTGGATTTATCCACCTTTGGTCTTTTCTGTTGGTGACCTTCGGATGGAGTTTTTGCGTGATTGTCCTTTTTGTTGATGTTGATTCTATTGCTTTCTGCTTGTTATTTTTCCTTCTAACAGTCAGGCCTCTCTTCTGCAGGTCTGCTGGAGTTTGCTGGGGGTCCACTGCAGACCATGTTTGCCTGGGAATCACCAGGGGAGGCTGCAGAACAGCAAAGATTTGTGTCTGCTCCTGCCTCTGGAAGCTTCATCCCAGAGGTACACCTGCCACATGCCAGCCAGATTTCTCCTGTATGAGGTGTCTGTCGACCCCTGCTGGGAGGTGTCTCCCGATCAGGAGGAGACCCACTTGAGGAGGCAGTCTGTCCCTTAGCAGAACTCAAGTGCTATGCTGGGAGATCCACTGCTCTCTTCAGAGCCTGCAGGCGAGAACATTTAATTCTGCTGAAGCTGCACCCACAGCCAACCCTTCCCCCAGATGCTCTGTCCCAGGAAGATGAGAGTTTTATCTATAAGCCTCTGATGGGGGCTGCTGCCTATCTTTCAGAGATGCCCTGCCCAGAGAGGAGGAATCTAGAGAGCTGCCTCTTTTTTTTTTTTTTTTTTTTGAGAGTTGGCTAGTCTCTCATCTCCATTACTACGGACAAATATACTATTCTCATTCTTGTTCCACTTTCTCTCATTTTTGTGTGTACATCATTACACACAAAACATGTATGTGTAACAATCAGGATAGATTAGATTACGCTGCAGTAAAAAACAACCTATAAATTTTAGTGGCTCAAAACAATGAAGATGTTTTTCATATTCATACTTCATACTTCTCCCATCTGCCATAAGGACTCTGCTCATTGGGTCATTCAGTTGCCCTGGCTGAGGCATCTGGTACCATCCTGAAAATGGCCAGTCATCATCCTAGAAGGAAACAGCCCTCAAATCAGAAACCTGCTTGAAAAGCATTGGCTAGAACTTGTTACATGGTCCCATAGGACCTCAAGGGTTTTCTGAAGTGCAATCTCACCACAGGCCCAGATAGGTGAGAACATAAATGCTTGGTGAACAGCATTAATGACTAATTCCACATTTTGAATCAATACAATTACTAAAATAAAATCCTGAGAAAACTTTTACACAATGGAGATCATTCTAGTAAAATGGTCCTTACCATTGGGATAAAGAACAGAGTCAATGAAGAGTTAGTGAGGTCATGATGGATGGCCAGATGGCTCAGACCATGTCCTCTAGCAGACTCAGTAGCTGGATTCCTTCATTAGGTAAGATAATGATCAAATTAGAGCTAGAGAAAAGACATCAATGGTGTTGAATCAATTCCTCCAGGATGTGGAAGAACAGCCATTGATTTTTAGGGAAAAAGTCATCAGTTACTAAATTCATTACACACTCTTGATAGGTCTCTGGCTTGGATTGACTAAATCAGAGGCGTTTTCAAGTCCTTTAAGTTTTTTCAGGGAGTGATGAGTGGAGGCTGTGGGTGAAAGGCAATTCACACACAGGTAACAGCAGCACTGAAGACAAAGCCGTAGAAATGTTAAAGTGTATTTGGAGAAGAGGGAGTGCTCCAGTGTGGCTGCTGTTTTGTTATAATCAAGGTTCTTGGGTTTTCTATTTCTCTATAGTTTGAAATAAAGTGTACAACTTAAAAAAAAGTGACCAGAACACCTGTAAATGTAAATTAATTGTTTATCAATGTGCACTTTAACTAAAAGTGTTAACTAAACCACTTTTATCAGGCTATATGATTGTATAGTTTGGGGAGAGTTTTTGGTGTATTTATAACCTACAGTGAATGATGCAGCTGGAGGCACAATGTTGGGGATCAGGAATAACAAACTGAGGCACATGCTCCTCATTTTCTTAGCAAAAAGACTTTGTTTTTGCTATATCTGTAATAAAATTAAAAAATGGGAGCAAAGTCATTATTATAGCAATAATCCTTGTCAATGCAAGCTTTCTCTGACTCTTCCAACAAGAAAGGATCTCTCTTTCTCTGAAGGCCTTATACATTTCAACCATTTTCCTCTCATGAAAATAGCAGACGATCAAGCTCCCTGAGGTTCTAGCCAAGTAATTTAAGGAAAATAACTGTGGAAAGTAATGGTGATGGTCTAAATTAAAGAACTTGTACTGAGATTAAAAATGGGATTTTTGAGATATGAATGAGAGATATTCAGTTGAGTAATATGCAAAGATTGAGGGTGGATGCAATTTTAGTTGTATTCTTAAGTGACTTAAGAAAACACAAATGTATTATCTTACAGTTTAGAGGTCAGTTGTCCAAAATGGTTCTCACTGGGCTACAATCAAGGTATTTGGTGGCAAGGCTGTATTTCTCTGAGACTTCTCAGGAAGAATAGCTTCTCTTGTCTTTTCTAGTTTCTAGAGACTGCCTGCTGTCTTTGGTTTGTGATCTCTTTCTCCACACTCAAAGCCAGCAGTATAGCACCTTCCAGTCTCTCTCACACTGGTTATACTGGACTCAGCTGAGTGAGTGACCCTCCTATCTAAATAGTCACGTAGGGTAACCCTCCCATCTAAATAGTAAGCATAACTGCCAAGTCCTGCTTTCTCTATGTAAGGTAACAAAATTGCAGGTCCCTGGGATTAGGATGAGGACATCCTTTTGGGGCAATAGTATTTCCTGCCACAGTGATGTGAAATCAAACACACAACAAAATAAGTAAATAAAGGAAGGCTAAGATTTGGACATAGTGCTCATTTCTCATTGTATTCTTTTCTCCTGCCTGCTTTAGTCAAAGGCTTTATTTATTTGGAAGTTCATCATTTATTTTTGTTTGTTCAGTGCTAAACACAAAAAAGTAATGCAAAAAAGACTTAGTCTCGTTCAGTGGCTAGAGAAAAACATTATGCTAACCTAAGATGAAGTTTGACAAGTGACGCATTATTCAGAAAACCACTGGGCATTGAAATTGCATATTATGCAAATATATTCTATTCCTGACCATTGTTGAAGAAGTTTTTATAGGTAATTATAGAAGCTGCAGCAGTGGCCTTTCTACTAGAGTTTAATGTTTCCAGTGGATGCTCATGAATAGTGATATTACACCTAAGAATAAAATCATTCACTTCCACTTGAAACACTCATTAGCAAACTTTTTAAAATGGTTGCATTGTCTGAAGCCTGATTAGTCCTGTTGGACTTTGATTAATGTTGCTCATTACTTAGATTAAGCTTTAACTTTGTCAAGATTACTCCATTGCTTAATAATGTGAAACATTTTACATTGAAAAAAAAGTCATGTAGACAAATAATAGTATTTTAATCAATTGACTTAGGTGTGCCATTGAAACCCTCATGAAAGATCTAGGCACCTTGGAAAATGTCATCTCTTTGATAGCTTATAATTAGCACTAGAGAATGAATTGGTTTCACATGAGTTGAGAGGATGTCTTTGCAGTTTACTTTCTGAATGAGATGCACGACTGATAAGAATTGCAGGATGTGTATCTTGCTGCTTAAAAACTTTATATTTAGCATTATTAACAGTGTAGCAGCAAGTTTAAATCTTAGTTTTCCTGGTAATCTTAATACCGGGAATCTAACTAGAAATATTGTCTACTTGTTTGCCAGAGGAGGTAAATCAGGTAGAACCATAGCATGCTGTATGCTGTTAATTGGACTATTAATATGATGGATGAAGACTATCATTTAAAATTTTATCGTGTAGAACAACATGGTATACATACTTCCCACTGTGGGTGTAAGCAAATGAATGAAGACAACTAAAATCTCATAAAATCTCATACACAAGGCTGTAATTGATGAAAAATCTAATTAAGTCTTTTTGGAGAGGAGGGATCAAAACTTCATAAATTATGTACTAATTTATTCATGAAAACAAGGAGAAGTCTATGTAGCAACTCAGGACATAGAAATGGGGATAGAAAACATATATGTCTAAAAAGCAGACAACATAATAAATAATAAAAGTTTCAAGTTTTTGAGTTTTTCTTGATTTTTTTGCATTTGATTTACTATGTAAACAACTTTGATCCAAAAATAAAAATTGTGAATCATAAGATTGCAGACTATTTTGTTATCGTATATTGTCTGAGTTAATTTTCAACATTTTTGTAAATTACTTGCAAAAATTTCAAATATCAATCTGTGCAGAGTCTTTAAACAAGAATAGACTTCTTTAGTTTGAACGTTAAAAACAAATCTCTGCTTCTCTTTTCTTTTTCTGCCTGAAAATATGAATCACACAATAATCTCTTATAGTCATAGGCATTGATATCTAATACTCACTTAGAAATCAGAAATTTCTTTTTTAACATTTATCTTACTGTATTTTTTAAATTAGCAAACTTGTATATATTTACTTTGTAAAAAATGATGCTTTAAAACATGTATAAACTGAAATTTCTAAATTGAGCAAATTAATATATGCATTCTCTCACAGTTATTATTTTTGTGATTACACTTAAAATCTACTGCCTTAGCATTTTTAATGAATGTAATAACTTTTTTAATGAATGTAATATATTGTCATCTATAGTTACCATGTTGTACGTTAGCGCATTTGGAATTATTCCTCCTATTAAACTAAAATTTTGTAAGCTTTAACCAACATCTCCCTTTCCCCTCAATGTCCCAACCCCTGGTAACCACTATTCTACTCTCTACTTCTATGCATTCAATATTTTTAGATTCCATATATAGGTGAGATTATGCAATATTTGTCTTTCTGTGCCTGGTTTATTTCACTTAGCATAATGTCTTCCAAGTTCATTCACGCTGTCACAAATGACAGTATTTTCTTCTTTATGGCTGAATAGTATTCCATCGTGTATACATACCACATATTTTTTTTTTGGTCCAATTATTCATCAATGGACACTCAAGTTGATTCCAAATGCTGGCTTGTTGTGGAAAGTCAGGGACCCTGAATCGAGGGACTGGCTGGAGCCACAGCAGAGGAATATAAATTGTGAAGATTTCATTTTAATATGGACATATATCAGTTCCCAAAATTAATACTTTTATAATTTCTTACACCTGTCTTTATTGCAATCTCTGAATATAAATTGTGAAGATTTCATTTTAATATGGACATTTATCAGTTCCCAAAATTAATACTTTTATAATTTCTTATGTGTGTCTTATTTTAATCTCTTAATCCTGTTTTCTTCTTAAGCTGAGGATGTATGTCACCTCAGGACCACTGTGATAATTGTACCTAACTGTTCAAATTGATTGTAAAACATGTGACTTTGAACAGTATGAAATCAGTGCACCTTGAAAAAGAACAGAATAGCAGTAATTTTAGGCAACAAGGGAAGACAACCATAAGGTCTGACTGCCTATGGGGTCGGGCAGAGTAGAGCCATAGTTTTCTTCTTGCAGAGAGCCTATAAATGGACGTGCAAGTAGGGAAGATATTGCTACATTCTTTTCCCAGCAAGGAATATTAATAATTAATACCCTGGGGAAGGAATGCTTTCCTGGGGGGAGGTCTATAAATGACCGCTCTGGGAGTGTCTGTTTTATGCAGCTGGGATAAGGACTGAAATATGCACTGGTCTCCTGCAGTACCCTCAGGCTTATTAGGGTGAGGAAGAAACACCACCTTGGCAAATTTGAGGTCAGACCCATTCTCTGCTCTTGAAACCTGTTTCGGTTGTTTAAGATGTTTATCAAGACAATACTTGCACAGCTGAACATAGACCCTTATCAGGAGTTTTTGATTTTGCCCTTTGCCTTGTGATCTTTGCTTTGCCCTTTGCCTTGTGATCTTTATTGGCCTCAGAAGCATGTGATCTTTATTTCCTTTTTGCCCTTTGAAGCATGTGATCTTTGTGACCTATTCCCTGTTCTTGCACCCCCTCCCTTTTTTGAAATCCTCAATAAAACCCTGCTGGTTTTGTGGCTCAGGTGGGCATCACAGTCCTACCAATATGTGATGTCACCCCCAGAGGCCCAGCTGTACAATTCCTCTCTTTGTACTCTTTCTCTTTAATTCTTAGCCAGCCAAAACTTATGGAAAATAGAAAGAACCTATGTTGAAATATTGGGGGCTGTTTCCCCTGATATTGGTTATTGTACATAATGCTGCAATAAACATGGGAATGCAGCTATCTATTCAACATACTTATTTCACTTCCTTTGGTTGTATACTTAGTAGTGTGATTGTTGGATAATATGGTAATTCTGTTTCTAATTTATTGAGGAAGCTCCATACTGTTTTCTTTAATAGCTATACTAACTTACATTCTCACCAACAGAGCACAAGGGTTCCATTTTCTCTATATCCCCATCAACACTTGTTATCTTTTGTTGTTTTGATAATAACCATTTAAGAGACATAGGATGATATATCATTGTAACTTTAATTTTAATTTTTCTAATGATTAGTGATAAACATTATTTCATACAGTTCTTGGTCATTTGTATGTCTTGTTTTGAGTAAGGTCTATTCAGTTCCTTTGCCCATTTAAAATATTTTTCTCCTTGTAGTTGAATTGAGTTCTTTATATATTTTGGATAGTAGCCCCTTATCAGATGCATAGTTTGCAAATATTATCTCCCATTCCATAAGTTGTCTTTACTATGTTCATTGTTTCCTTGGCTGTGGAGAACCTTTCAATTTGATGCAATTCCATTTTTTTGGATTTGCTTTTGCCCAGACCAATGTTGTGGGGTTTTTCCTCTACATTTTCTTCTAGTAGTTTTACAGTTTTGGGTCTTACATTTAAGTTTTTAATTGGTTTTGAGCTGTTTTAGTGTGTGGTATCAGACAAAGGTCTAATTTCATTATTCTGTATTTGGAGATTGAGTTTTCCCTGCACCAGTTATTGAAGAAACTGTCTTTTCTTCCTTGTCTGTTCTTGGCACCTTTGTGAAAAATCACTTGAAAGCTGATTTTTACTTTTATTTGATCTATCTATCTATCTGTCTGTCTGTCTGTCTGTCTATCTATCTATCTATCTATCTATCTATCTATCTATCTATCTATCACCTATCTCTCTCTATGCATTTCTGGGCTCTCCATAAATATCTGTTTTTAGACAAGTGCCATGCTGTTTTGATCACTACAACATTGCAGTAAATTTTGAAGGTTGTTAGTGTGATGCATCCAGCTTTGTTTTCTTGCTCAGGATTGCTTTGGCAATTTGGGGTCTTAGGCAGTCCATAAAAACTTTAGAAACTGTTTTCTATTTCTGAGAGCATGTTATTGGAATTTTGATGAGAAATACATTAAATCTGTAGGTCAGTTTGGGTACTATGGACATTTTAACAATAGTAATTCTTCCAGTCAATGCACATGGAATTTTTCATTTATTTGCATCTTCTTCAATTTCTTTAATTAATGTTTTATGGTTTTCAGTGTATAGAATATTCATTTCCTTGGCTAATTTTGTTCTCAGTATTTTGACAGCTATTGTAAATGGTATCATTTTCTTGATTTCTTATTCAGATAGTGTGGTGTTAGTGTGTAGAAATGCTACTAATTTTTGTATGCTGATTTTGTATTCTGCAACTTTACTAAATTTGTTTATTAGTTCTAATAGTTTTGGGGTGGATTGTTTAGCATTTAAAATATATATAAGATCATGTCATCTGCAAAAAAGGACAATTTCACTTCTTCCTTTCCAATTGGGATGCCTTTCATTTCTTCTTCTTGCCTAATTGCACTGGCTAGGATGTCCAGTACTATGCTGAATAGAACTGGCAAGAGTGGGCATCTTTATTTTGTTCTTGAGCTTAGATAAAAAACTGTCAGCTTTTACCCATTGAGTATGATGTTACCTATGAATTTGTCATGTATGAACTTTACTGTGTAGAGGTACATTCCTTCTATATATAATCTGTTGAGACTTTATTATGAAAGGATGTTGAATCTTGTCAAATGCTTTCTCCACATCCATTGAGATGATTATGTCTTTTGTCTTTCATTCTGTTAACGTGGTGTATCACATTTGTAAGTCTGCATATGTTGAACCATACTTGACTCTCTAGGATAAATCCCACTTGAGCATGATGAGCAATTTTTTCAATGTGTGTTGACTTTTGTTTGCTAGTGTTTTGTTGAGGATTTCTGCGTCTATGTTCAGCAGGGATATTGGCCAGTATTTTTATTTATTTATTTGCTTCTTTCTATTTCTCTTAGGGTAATGTCCTTGTCTGGCTTTGATTGAAAGCATGTTCCCCTCTTTAATTTTTTGGGGATAGTCTGAGAAATACTGGTATTTTTAAATGTTTGGTAGAATTTATCATTGAAGTCATCCAGTCATCCCATCTTTGATGGGAGACATTTTAGTAATGATTTGATCTCCTTACTCTTTAACGGTCTCTTCGGATTTTCTATTTCTTCATGATTCATCCTTGGTAAGTTGATATGTCTAGAAATTTATCTATTTCATCCATCTAAGTTATCCAGCTTATTGTCAAATAATTGGTCATAATAACTTCATATGACCCTTTGTTTGTTTTTCTGTTGTGTCAGTTGTAGTGTCTTATTTTCCATTTCTGATTTTGTTCATTTGAGGCTTTTTTTCTTTTATTCTTAGTTTAGCTAAAGATTTGTCAGTTTTGTTTCTCTTTTCAAAAACCAAGTCTTCATTTTATTGAAATTTTCTATTGATTTTCTAGACTTTATTTATTTCTGCTCTGATTTTATTATTTACTTCCTTTAACTCTGGGCTTAGTTTTTCTTTTTCTAGAAAGGTGCAACATTAAGTTGCTGATGTGAGACTTTTCTTTTTTAATGCAGATGTTTGTTGCTATAAATTTCCCTCTTATAATAACTGCTTTTGCTATCTCATATGTTTTGGTATGTGGTATTTCTATTTTCATTTGTCTAACCATTTTTCGTTTGTATATTCTCTCTTTTAATTTCTTCATTGACACATTGATTGTTTAGGATTACATTGTTTAATATCTATGCTTTGTAAATTTTACAATCTTTCTTTTTTTATTGATTTCTGGTTTCATAACATTGTGGTCGGAAAAGCTAATTGATATGATTTCAAACTTTTTAAACTTGCTAAGACTTGTATTTTGGCCTAACATATGATCTATCCTGGAGAATGTTCCCTGTGTGCTTGAGAAGAAGAATCTGCATACTGCTACTTTTGGATGGAGTGTTCTGTGTATGTTTGTTAGGTCCATTTGGTCTAAAGTGTAATTTATGCCAATATGTCTTTTTTAGTGTTCTGTTTATGGATCTTGCCACTGATGAAAGTGGGTTTGTTGAATTCCTCTATCATTAGTGTATTACAGTTTATCTCTCTCTTAATACCAATTAATATTTGCTTTATATGTTTAGGTGCTCTGACGTTGGGTGCATATTTATTTATAGTCATTATATCCTTTTGCTGAATTAACCCTTTTATCATCATATAACAACTTTGTATTATTTTACAGTTTTTGACTTAAGAAATCCATTTTATCTGATGTAAGTATAGCAAATTCTGTTCTCTTTTGCATTTTGTTTTCATGGAATATCTTTTTTCATCCCTTAACTTTCAGTCTATGTGTGTTCTTACAGGTGAAGGGAGTCTCTCATAAGCAGCACATAGTTGCATATTTTTAAAAATTCATTTAGCCATTTTATGTCTTTTGATTGCAGAATTTAATCCATTTACATTGAAGGTTAATATTGATAAGTAAGGATTTACTACTGTCATTTTGCTAGTTGTTTTCTGCATGTTTTGTAGATCTATTATTCCTTTTTTCCTCTCTTCCTTGTGATTAGATAATTTTCATTATTGGTATGCTTTAATTTCTTACTTCTTATTTTTTGTGCATATACTATATTTTTTTGCTTTGGGATTACCATGACACTTATAAAATCATCTTATAGTTAAAATAAGTTACTTTAAACTTATAAAAACCTAACTTTGATTACAAAAACAAAAACAAAAACCAAGCAAACAAAAAATTCTACATTTTGACTCCATTTCCACATCCTGAATTCCTAATATCACAATTTACAACTTTGCATATTGCATATCTCTTAACAAATTATTATAGCTATTAGTATTTTTAATGGTTTTTTTGTTTAACCTTCATGCCAAAGATACAAGTCATTTACTCACCTCATTACTGTATTAGAGTGTGCTGAATTTTGCTGCATTCTTACTTTTATATTTTAATGATTTTGTGTTTTATACTTTTGTGTTTTTGCATTACAATTAGCATCTTTTTCTTTCAGCTGGAAGACCTCCCTTTGGTATTTCTTGTAAGAAAGATCTGGTGGTGATTAGCTCCCTTAGCTTTCTTTTGTTTGTTTGGAAAAATCTTTCCTTCATTTCTCAAGGACAACTTTTCCAGATACAATATTCTTGGTTGGCATTTTTTTCCCTTAGCACTTTGTACCCTCTCTCTTGACCTATAAGATTTCTGCTGATAAATCTGCTACTAGCTTTAATATAATTCCCTTACATGTTATCTGTTTCTTTTCTCTTGCTGCTTTTAGGATCCTCTCTTTGACTTTGAGTTTTGACAGTTTGGTTATAGTATATCTTAGGGGTAAGTATCTTGCTTGGATTGAATCTTACTGGGGAGTTGTATCTGGATACTTATATCTTTTCCCAGGTTTGGAAAGGTTTGTGCTATTATTTCTTTAAGTAAGTACCACTTCTTTGACTATCTCATCTCTTTCCTAAACTTTGACTTGAATATTTGCTCTTTTTATACTGTGCTTTAAATTCTGTATGCTTTCTTTATTCTTTTTCATTCTTGTTTTCTTTTTCCTCCTCTGATTGTATATTTTCAAATAATCTTGAGTTAATAGATTATTTCTTCTCCTTAATAAATTCCGCTATTAGCTCACTATTGCAGTTTTTATTTCATTTATTATACTTTCAGCTTTGTTTTATTAATAATTTTAATATCTCTGTAAAATTTTTCCTTCAATCATTTATTGTTTTCCTTATTTCATTGGATTGCTTTTATGTATTTTGTTGAAATTTCCTGATCTTCCCTAGAGCAGCTATTTTGAATTCTCTGTCAGGAAGTTAACTTATTTAAGTTAATCACTGGTGCTTCAATTTGTCTCTTTGGCGATGTCATGTTTCCCTGATTATTCTTAATCCTTGTGTGTTGGTGTCTATGCATTTAAAGAAGTAGGTACATATTTCAATATGCAGACTAGTTTTATCTGGGAAAGCTCGTCACCAGTTAACCCATCCAGAGATTCAAGGCAGGCCATCTAGTATGGTCCATGAGAGGACTTGCTAGCCAGGTGTCTGGGTCAGCAGGTGGGTAATCCTGGAGCCTAGATGCATTATGTTGGATTTGTTGACTGGGTCTGTTGGGGTGAGCATGGCCCCTGGGTTCACAGGGGCTAGCTTGGCATTGGTGTTGGCCTTGAACCTGTGTCCTCTGAGATGAGCCTCGATCCTGGGTCCAGGGACTGGAGACTGGATCTGCAGGGGTGTTCCTACAGCTTTAACCTGTGAGGACTAGCCTGGTACTAGTGTCCATTAGGGCAGACCTGAACCCTGGGTCTACTGCTGCAGGCCTGGATTATGAGGCAATGAATCCTGGGGCCACCATGACTAGCCTGGATCTTTAGTCTGTAGGTGCTGGTTTGGAACCTGGGGCCATGGGTGTTAGACTGGTGCTGGGACTGGCCTGAAGGCTCAATTTGTGGGAATTGGCCTATGTCCTCAGGCCATGGGGACCAGCCTGGAGCTTGTACCCCTAGAAATGACCCTGAAACATGAGTATTTAGGGGACTGCCCAGCATATATGTCTACAGGGTTGGGGTTGATCTCTGGGTCTACTGGAATGGACCTGGACCCTGGGTCTTCCAAAGAATGAGTCCACAGGGGCCGGCCTAAATCCTGGAGTCCTGGAGACTGGCCTGGACTCTGGGCTCATGGAGGCCAGCTTGAAAACAAAATGTGTGGGTGCTATCCTAGAAGTTAGGTGTGTAAGGACTGACCTATGACCTGGGACTTCAGGGGCTCTACCTGGAAGCTGAAGATGTAGGGATTATTTTGACACCGTGTAGATCAGGAGCCTGGGTCTGCAGGGGCTGAGTGGGTACCCATAGGTCAGGCGTGCTTATCTAGTGCTTGTGTGGGTTTCTGAAGTCTGGGGCTGTGTAGGCCAACTTGACTCTGGGTTGCTCTGGAAGATGTGGAGCTTGGGGCTGTAGGGGCCAACCTGAAGCCTGGGTCCACAGTTACTGGCCTAATTACTATGGCTATAGGAGCTGGCCTGGAGTTAAGGTGGACCTGAAGCCTAGGGCTCACTGAAAATAGCCCGCCACTAGCGTAAGCCCATAGCTTGGTGCTCCTGGGGCGAGCCTGGTACTGAGGGTGGTTGGGAACTTGGAGCTGCTGAGTTTGGAACACAAGTGGGGCAGACACAGACAGGAGATGAAGTCCACCATGAAGATCTGGAGCTGAAAGCTGCAGGGTAGCCCAGCCTGTCTCTGGGGCAGATCTAGAGGCTCATTCTGCAGGCACCAGCCTTGAGTTTGGGGCTGTGGGGCCTGCCCGGTTCTGAGTTTTATGGAGGTGGGCCCAGTGCTCAAGGCTAAGTTCAACGATACTTTCCTATCTTTCTCTCGAGCAGATGGTATCTCTGTGCTGTTCTGCCTTTGGTTGGGCAAGATGTGAAGTAGGTAAAGTGAAACTGTCCTTCCCTTTTCAATGCATCTTTCCTTATTTCTGTGCTATTCCCATGTGGTGCTTTGATCTCTCTCCTGTTTCCTTTAGCTCTTATGAAGGTATTTTCATGCATGGATAGTTATTCAAATTAATGTGTCTGTTGAAGGATGACTGCTGGAGAGTCCTATTTCACCATCTTTTGAAATCTCTTTCTTTGTAAAATAGATAGTATATAGTTTGTCTCATAGTAGCCATTAAACAGACATTAGCTCACTCATTCCTAAGACTATAGGGGAAAGCATCAGTGCTTTATATTTTTAAAAAATCAGTACACAATGCACCTCTGTTCAGTCATAACAATTTCGGTTATGAAGAAAATAGAGATGTATACATAAGCAAAAAGGCCAGAAGTAAACCACTGAACTATTAATATTTTAAGTCTATGGACGTTCAAGCCATCTTAAGTATTTTAGAGCTATGTAAAAGAAGGCTTTTTCACAATTCACTTAGTAAAAAGTTCTAGAGACAGGTAAGGTAATAGAATGAGCTAAAAGTAATCCACAAAAACTTCTTATGGAGAGTTGGGTTTGCTCTGGATGTAGATGGAAAGGAAACTGATTGGGCAGGTAGTAGGGTCTGAAAAAACAGCATGCTGGTGGGAGTGGGCCTGATGGCTCAGATGCTGTGGGGATCCTATGCAGTGCTATAAGTCAAAAAGTCAAGAGAGTCAAGAAGTCCTGTCTTCTTAAGCTCAAGCTTCTGAGGAAGGAATGAAGGAAAAGGGGGCCCTGTGGGTCACTGCACTTAGATCTCCGTAAGCTGAGAAGGGAGCATACGTTGGACGTAGCACGTGCTAGGGGTTACCTTGAACAGAAGATAAGCCAGCCAACAGGGCCTGGCAATACATGTGAAGTATTGGAAGTAGAAAAAAAAATGGAGTCTGAAAGAACAGCTAAAGGGCTCTTCAAAAATCTGATCTTCTAGAAAGAAAAAGGAATCAACAGTATGAAAGAGATTTCTAAGCAAAAATTAATGAATTTAAAGGTTTACTGAATATTGGTAACGGGGGAATGGTGTGATATAAATGGGAGTGCCAGATTTCAGGGTTTCCATGACAGAGTTTCTCAGGGAGCAGTGGTCTCATTGACTGAGGAGGGTATGTTGGGCACAGATGATTAATTCAAGCAAATGATTAATTTCACAAATTAAGCAGGAATGTGAGTGTGAGTTGATAGTAGGATTTTCAGAAAACTACATGAGTATATGTACTAGAGACATAATCTAGTACAGCCGAAAAAACAACTATTATTATCTTTTCACAATTTTTAATCATATCTTAAATGCATCTCAGAAAGCATATAATCAAACCAGTATAATAAACCTATCGATAAAAATGAAATGTTTCGATAAATAATAACATTGAGCTATCACTTTTTTCATGAACTACTGATATTTTTAGGAAAATGTCCTTTGGGATTGCCCAAAATGTCTGACAAAATTTGAGACTATGTTTAAAGACAAAATTATACAAAAAACTGGCTATTGATTTTGAAACCTCCAGGACTATACATGCACTGTTCTAATGTCATGTTCTGTTGTATAAGAGTAACTTGGAACATTTTGGATTGACAAGATTTATAGTAAATGATTATTGTTTTTCAGGTTACAGAGTAATAAAACGTGTTTTTTATTTAAATGGCACAGTATTTTAAACAATCCCATATCTTATTTTGCATACTTTTGATGCTCCATAACTTCTTGAGCTACATAACAAATAAAATATATGCCAAGACCAATATTAATTCCATCATAAACTCATGAAACTGGAACCACCAAGAAGGAAGCAAAGTTAATGCAATATGGAATTGAGTGATTTCTTTTAATGTTCTAAAGCACACTAAAAGCTTTCTGTGTACTTGACATCTGAAATATTGATGTTTTAGAAACTGATTTTACACACTCATCAAAAAAGTGTTAATTTGTAGAATTGTCAGAAATTTAGCATAGTATTTCTGGTCTATCATACACCCCGTATGCACAAATTTACTATTAATAAATTTTTTTCTATTATGTGTCAAAACTCTGCTCAGTGATTTGTTTTCATTGTAGTTCATTTAATATACACCATCATTTATGTAGGTAAATCCTATTATTGAAAACAGTGACAACCAAGGATCCTGGAGTTTAGAGATTTGAATAATTTGTCTAAGTTATACAGTCAATATAAGGGTGAAAGTTGTGCTTAAAACATAATACTTAAACAACATGATCTAATTTATTGAATACTCATATGATAAACCTCATGAATATTATAAGGTATTTATCATAAGTAAAAGTCTGTATTAAGAATTTTTGATTAGAAAAGAAAATGTGATAGTTACCAAAATTAAGAATTGAGGCTGAATGTGGTGGCTCATGCCTATAATCCAGCACTTAGGGAGGCTGAGACAGGGGGGTCACCTGAGGTCAAGAGTTCAAGACCAGCCTCACCAATATGGTGAAACCCTGTGTCTACTAAAAATACAAAAATTAGCCAGGTGTGGTGACATGCACCTGCAGTCCCAGCTACTCAGGAGGCTGAAGCAGGAGAATCACTTGAACCTGGGAGGCAGAGGTTGCAGTGAGCAGAGATTGTACCACTGCACTCCTGGCAACAGAGCAAGACTGTCTCAGGAAAAAAAAAAAAAAAAAAAAAGCCAGGCACGGTGGCTCATGCCTGTAATCCAAACACTTTGGGAGGCTGATGTGGGTGGATCACCTGAGGTTAAGGGTTTGAAACCAGCTTGGCCAACCATGGTGAAACCCTAGCTCTATTAAAAATACAAAAATTAGCTGGGTTTGGTGGTGGGTGCCTATAATCCCAGCTAGTCTGCAGGCTGAGGCTGGAGAATTGCTTGAACCTGGGAGGCAGAGGCTGCGGTGAGCTGAGATCCCACCATTGCCCTGCAGCCTAGGCAACAAGAGCAAGCCTCTGTCTCAAAAAATAAAATAAAATAAATAAAAAATTGCAACCAAAATGAACACAGGTGTCCAAGTTACTGTCATAATGGAGCTTACATTCTTTTTTTTTTTTTTTTTAATATATACTTTAAGTTCTGGGATACATGTGCATAATGTGCAGGCTTGTTACATAGACATACACATGCCATGGTGGTTTGCTGCACCTATCAACCTGTCATCTACATTAGGTATTTCTACTAATGCTATCCCTCCTCTTGCCCCTGACCTCCAACAGCCCCCAGTGAATGATGTTCCCCTCCCTGGGCCCATATGTTCTCATTATTCAACTCCCACGTATGAGTGAGAACATGTGGTGTTTAGTTTTCTGTTCTTGTGTTAGTTTGCTGAGAATGATGGTTTCCAGCTTCATCCATGTCCCTGCAAAGGACATGAACTCATTCTTTTTTTTTGGCTGCATAGTATTCCATGGTGTATATGTGCCACATTTCCTTTATCCAGTCTATCATATCATATACATTCTTGTGAGAGGACACAATAAATCCCAAAATAAAATGTTCTACATTAATCAAGAATATGAGTAAAAGAAATATTTAACATAAGAGTATAGAAAGATGATATTTTAATGGGGTAGCTAGAGAAGTCCTTTCAGAGAAGGAGGAATTTTAGGCAAGAGCAAATGCATGGGCTGACAAATATTTTAGGCAAAGGGAATCAAAGAGAAAGGCTCTGAAATGAGAAAAGGCTCTGGGCTTGTGAAAGTGAATTTCTAGGAAATTCCTGCCTCTGGAAAGGCAGTCAGAGACATTTAAGTGCTTATAATCTATGACAAAAAAAATGGATTGTTTTAGAAGGTGGAGAAAGTTGGCTTCATAGATCTAGGTGAAAAGTAACTTGGGGGGTTGCGCAAGATGGCTGAATAGGAACAGCTCCAGCCTCCAGCTCCCAGCATGAGCGGCACAGAAGACGGGTGATTTCTGTATTTTCAACTGAGGTACCAAGTTCATCTCACTGGGGCATGTCAGACAGTTGGTGCTGGTCAATGGGTGCAGCCCAACCAGTGAGAGCTGAAGCAGGGCGAGGCATCACCTCACCTGGGAAGCACAAGGGGGAAGGGAATTCCTTTTCCTAGCCAAGGGAAATTGAGACACACAACACCTGGAAAATCGGGTAACTCCTACGCTAATACTGCACTTTACCAAGGGTCTTAGCAAATGGCACACCAGGAGATTATATCCCACGCCAGGCCCAGCGCGTCCTATGCCCACAGAGCCTCCCTCATTGCTAGCACAGCAGTCTGAGATCTAACTGCAAGGCGGCAGTGAGACTGGGGGAGGGGTGCCTGCCATTGCTGAGGCTTAAGTAGGTAAACAAAGTCGCTGGGAAGCTAGAATTGGGTGGAGCTCACCGCAGCTCAAGGAGTCCTGCCTGCCTCTGTAGACTCCACCTCCGGGGACAGGGCATAGCTAAACAAAAAGCAGCAGAAACCTCGGCAGATGTAAATGTCCCTGTCTGACAGCTTTGAAGAGAGCAGTGGTTCTCCCAGCACGGAAGTTGAGATCTGAGAATGGACAGACTGCCTGCTCAAGTGGGTCCTTGACCCCTGAGTAGCCTAACTGGGAGACATCCCCCACTAGGTGCAGACTGATACCTCACACCTGACATGGCTGGGTACACCTCTGAGACGAAGCTTTCAGAGCAAGAATCAGACAGCAACACTTTCTGTTCAGCAATAATATATCTTCTGCAGCCTCTGTTGTTGATACCCAGGCAAACAGGGTCTGGAGTGGACCTCAAGCAAACTCCAACAGACCTGCAGCTGAGGGTCCTGACTGTTAGAAGGAAAACTAACAAACAGAAAGGACACCCACACCAAAACCCCATCAGTATACCACCATCATCAAAAACCAAAGGCAGATAAAACCACAAAGATGGGGAAAAAGCAGTGCAGAAAAGCTGGAAATTCAAAAAATCAGAGTGCATCTGCCCCTCCAAAGGAACTCATCACGAGCAATGATGGCGCCATCGCCAGCAGTGGAACAAAGCTGGACAGAGAATGAATTTGACCAGCTGAGAGAAGAAGACTTCAGTCAATCAAACCTCTCAGAGCTAAAGGAGGAACTATGTACCCAGTGCAAAGAAAGTAAAAACCTTGAAAAAAGAATGGAAGAATGGATAACTAGAATAACCAATGCAGAGAAGTCCATAAATGACTCATAGAGATAAAAGCCATGACATGAGAACTACATGATAAATGCACAACCTTCAGTAACAGACTCGATCAACTGGAAGAAAGAGCATCAGTGATTGAAGATCAAATGAATGAAATGAAGTCATTAGAGAAGTTTAGAGAAAAAAAGTAAAAAGAAATGAACAAAGCCTCCAAGAAATATGGGATTCTGTGAAAAGACCAAATCTACATCTGATTAGTGTGCCTGAAAGAGACAGGGAGAATGGAAATAATTTGGAAAACACTCTGCAGGATATTATCCTGGAGAACTTCCCCAACCTAGCAAGGCAGGCCAACATTCAAATTTAGGAAATAGAGAGAATGCCACAAAGATACTCCTAGAGAAGGGCAACTCCAAGACACATAATTGTCAGATTCACCAAAGTTGAAATGAAGGAAAAAATGTTAAGTGCAGCCAGAGAGAAAGGTCGGGTTACCCACAAAGGGAAGCCCATCAGACTGATAGCAGATCTCTCGCAGAAACTCTACAAGCCAGAAGAGAATGGGGGTCAATATTCAACATTCTTAAAGAAAAGAATTTTCAACCGAGAATTTCACATCAAGCCAAACTAAGCTTCATAAGTGAAGGAGAAATAAAATTCTTTGCAGACAAGCAAATGCTTAGAGATTTTGTCAGCACCAGGCCTGCCCTACAAGAGATCCTGAAGGAAGCACTAAACATGGAAAGGAACAACCCGTACCAGCCATTGCAAAAACATGCCAAAATGTAAAGACCATCGATGCTAGGAAGAAACTGCATCAACTAGCGAGCAAAATAACCAGCTAATATCATAATGACAGGATCAAGTTCACACATAACAATATTAACCTTAAATGTAAACAGACTAAATGGTCCAATTAAAAGGTGCAGACTACCATATTGGATACAGAATCAAGACCCATCAGTGTGCTGTATTCAGGAGACCCATATCACATGCAGAGACACACACAGTCTCAAAATAAAGGGATGGAGGAAGATCTACCAAGCAAATGGAAAACAAAAAAAGGCAGGGGTTGTAATCCTAGTCTCTGATAAAACAGACTTTAAACCATCAAAGATCAAAACAGACAAAGAAGGCCATTACATAATGGTAAAGGGATCAATTCAACAGGAAGAGCTAACTATCCTAAATATATATGCACGCAATACAGGAGCACCCAGATTCATAAAGCAAGTCCTCAGAGACTTACAAAGAGACTTAAACTCCCATACAATAATAATGGGAGGTTTAACACTCCACTGTCAACATTAGACAGATCAACGAGACACAAAGTTAAGAAGGATATCCAGGAATTGAACTCAACTCTGCACTAAGAGGACCTAATAGACATCTATAGAACTCTCCACCCCAAATCAAGAGAATAAACATTCTTCTCAGCACCACATCACACTTATTCCAAAATTGACCACATAGTTGGAAGTAAATGTCCTCAGCAAATGTACAAGAACAGAAATTACAACAAACTGTCTCTCAGACCACAGTCCAATCAAACTAGAACTCAGGACTAAGAAACTCAAGCAAAACCGCTCAATTACATGGAAAATGAACAACCTGCCCCTGAAGGACTACTGGGTACATAACGAAATGAAGGCAGAAATAAAGATGTTCTTTGAAACCAATGAAAACAAAGATACAACATACCAAAATCTCTGGGACACATTTAAAGCAGTCTGTAGAGGAAAATTTATAGCACTAAATGCCCACAAGAGAAAGCAGGAAAGATCTAAAATTGACACTCTAACATCACAATTAAAAGAACTAGAGAAGCAAGAGCAAACACATTCAAAAGCTAACAGTAGGCAAGAAATAACTATAAGATCAGAGCAGAACTGAAGGAGATAGAGACACAAAGAATCCTTCAAAAAATCAATGAATCCAGGAGCTGGTTTTGATAGAAAACAAAATTGATAGACTGTTAGCAAGACTAATAAAGAAGAAAAGAGAGAAGAATCAAATAGATGCAATAAAAAATGATAAAGGGGATATCACCACCAACCCCACAGAAATACAAACTACCATCAGAGAATACTATAAACACCTCTATGCAAACAAACTAGAAAACCTAGAACAAATGGATAAATTCCTGAACACATACACTCTCCCAAGACTAAACCAAGAAGAAGTTTAATACCTGAATAGACCAAGAGCAGGCTCTGAAATTGAGACAATAATTAATAGCCTACTGAGCAAAAAAAGTCCGGGACCAGACACATTCACAGCTGAATTCTACCAGAGGTAGAAGGAGGAGCTGGTACCATTCCTTTGAAACTATTCCAATCAATAGAAAAAGAGGGAATCCTCCCTAACTCATTTTATGAGGCCAACGTCATCCTGATACCAAAACCTGGCAGAGACACAACAAAAAAAGAGAATTTTAGACCAATATCCCTGATGAACATCGATGCAAAAATCCTCAATAAAATAATGGCAAACCGAATCCAGCAGCAGCACATCCAAAAGCTTATCCACCATGATCAAGTGGGCTTCATCCCTGGGATGCAAGGCTGGTTCAACATATGCAAATCAATAAACATAATCCAGCATATAAACAGAACCAGAGACAAAAATCACATGATTATCTGAATAGATGCAGAAAAGGCCTTTGATAAAATTCAACAGCCCTTCATGCTAAAAACTCTCAATAAATTCGGTATTGATGGAACATATCTCAAAATAATAAGAGCTATTTATGAAAAACCCACAGCCAATATCATACTGAATGGGCAAAAACTGGAAGCATTCCCTTTGAAAACTGGCACAAGACAGGGATGCTCTCTCTCACCACTTCTATTCAACATAGTATTGGAAGTTCTGGCTAGGGCAATCAGGCAAGAGAAAGAAATAAAGGGTATTCAATTAGGAAAAGAAGAAGTCAAATTGTCCCTGTTTGCAGATGACATGATTGTATATTTAGAAAACCCCATTGTCTCAGCCAAAAATCTCCTTAAATTGATAAGCAACTTCAGCAAAGTCTCGGGATACAAAATCAATGTGCAAAAATCACAGGCATTCTTATACACCGATAACAGACAGAGAGCCAAATCATGAATGAACTCCCATTCACCATAGCTTCAAAGAGAATAAAATACCTAGGAATACAACTTAAAAGGGATGTAAAGCACCTCTTCAAGGAGAAATACAAACCACTGCTCAATGAAATAAAAGAGGACACAAATAAATGGAAGAACATTCCATGCTCATGAATAGGAAGAATCAATATCGTGAAAATGGCCATACTGCCCAAGGTAATTTATAGATTCAATGCCATCCCCATTAAGCTACCAATGACTTTCTTTACAGAATTGGAAAAAACTGCTTTAAAGTTCATATGGATCCCAAAAAGACTCCGCATTGCCAAGACGATCCTAAGCCAAAAGAACAAAGCTGGAGGCATCACCCTACCTGACTTCAAACTATACTGCAAGGCTACAGTAACCAAAAACAGCATGGTAGTCGTCCCAAAACAGAGATATAGACCAATGGAACAGAACAGAGCCCTCAGAAATAATACCACATATCTACAGCCATCTGATCTTTGAGAAATCTGACAAAAAGAAGAAATGGGGAAAGGATTCCCTATTTAATAAATGGTGCTGGGAAAATTGACTAGCCATAAGTAGAAAGCTAAAACTGGATCCTTTCCTTACTCCTTATATGAAAATTAATTCAAGAAGGATTAGAGACTTAAATGTTAGGATTAAAACCATAAAAACCTTAGAAGAAAACCTAGGTAATACCGTTCAGGACATAGACATGGGCAAGGACTTCATGTCTAAAACACCAAAAGGAATGGCAACGAAAGCCAAAATTGACAAATGGGATCTAATTAAACTAAAGAGCTTCTGCACAGAAAAAGAAACCACCATCAGAGTGAACAGGCAACCTACAGAATGGGAGAACATTTTTGCAATCTACTTATCTGACGAACGGCTAATATCCAGAACCTACAAAGAACTCAAAGAAATTTACAAGAAAAAAACAAACAATCCCATCAAAAAGTGGGCAAAGGATATGAACAGACATTTCTCAAAAGAAGACATTTATATAGCCAACCAACACATGACAAAATGCTCATCAACACTCACCATCAGAGAGATGCAAATCAAAACCACAATGAGATATCATCTCACACTAGTTAGAATGGCAATCTTTAAAAAGTCAGGAAACAACAGGTACTGGAGAGGATGTGGAGAAATAGGAACACTTTTACACTGTTGGTGGGATTGTAAACTAGTTCAACCATTGTGGAAAACAGTGTGGCAATTCCTCAAGGATCTAGAACTAGAAATACCATTTGACCCAGTCATCCCATTACTGGGTAGATACCCAAAGGATTATAAATCATGCTGCTATCAAGACACATGCACATGCGTGTTTATTGCAGCACTATTCACAATAGCAAAGACTTGGAATCAACCCAAATGTCCATCAGTGACAGAGTGGATTAAGAAAATGTGGCACACATACACCATGGAATACTCTGCAGTCATAAAAAAGGATGAGTTTGTGTCCTTTGTAGGGACATGGATGCAGCTGGAAACCATCATTCTCAGCAAACTATAGCAAGAACAGAAAACCAAACACTGCATGTTGTCACTCATAGGTGGGAATTGAGCAATGAGATCACTTGGACACAGGAAGGGGAACATCACACACCAGGGCCTATTGTGGGGAGGGGGGAGCGGGGAGCAGGGAGGTATAGCATTAGGAGATATACCTAATGTAAATGACGAGTTAATGGATGCAGCACACCAACATGGAACATGTATACATATGTAACAAACCTGCATGTTGTGTACACGTACCCTAGAACTTAAAGTATAATAATAAAAAAAAAAGATAAAGAACTTAAAGATTAACTGTTCTAAGTATCCCATTTAACAGCTGAAGAAAGTGAGACCCAGGAAACCTAAGTGACTTAACCATAACCCTGCAACTAGTTAGCTGTTGTTACAGATATAAACCTTGGTTCACTTATGTGAAAACAGAACCATGACTCTACTCAAGGAAGCATTTTTCATTTTGCTATTTTAAACACTATATCCAGTCATGACATATAACACATGGAATATGTTATATTCCAGACATATAACACCATATGTTACTCTTTAAAAGGAAGGTTTTTACAGGCTGATGTACAGCTATAGAATGGCAGATGCACTTAGAATATGGAGAAGAGCATGTGGCCCCTGAACCCAGAGGTCTACTCCCTGGAGATCACACTGCATTAAACAGCTAGAGTTGTTCTTTCGTTTGGACAAAAGAACTGATGTTGCTTCACTGAACCTCTTAGGGATACCGAGTTAAATGAGACTATCATGTAATATGCCTCATCACTTTCACCTTCTAGTAATTTTAAAAAAACACCAAATTGAATATGAATTTACTATATATTCTACAGTGACCACTCATGTAATTTTTGCATAATTGAACACATTGTGTTTAACTGTGAATCTCAACTAACTTTGCAGAGAAATGAGTTAAAATTATTTCATGCAGCTACCGTCTCCTGACCTTCACAGGAACTTAGATCTTCCTTATTCTCCCCACAAATGTGGCCTCGGGCTTACAATGGAAAGGAAGTAATTATCACCTGGCTTTTAATTCTGCTTCTCAGCAGGACAGACTTTCAACGTATCAAATTGATAAATTTGTGGTCAATGTGTCATGCCCTCTTGGAATCTTTTATCTTCAGAATAAATCGTTCTGAGAGGTTTGTGGAAGGGGAAGGAGTTTTCAGGATTCCTACCTCTCCATGTAGACTCAGGGCATAGATCCCTGTTGTACACCAGATCGCTATGGTAGAAACCATCTTCAGTCTCAAACAGCCTCCCTGCAATTCAACTACAGAGGATAATGCTGACTGTGTGGCTGTGCAAAATACCAAAGATGGAAGCTAACAGGACAAATGTTGTAAATCCATTTGTGTGTTTGTAATCATACCTTCTTTTTTGTTTGTTTTTTGTTTTGTTTTGTTTTTGAGACAAAGTCTTGCTCTGTCACCCAGGCTGGAATGCAGGGGCATAATCTCGGCTCACTGAAACCTCTGCTTCCAGGGTTCAAGCAATTCTCCTGCTTCAGCCTCCTGAGTAGCTGGGACTACAGGTGCCGGCCACCACACCCAGCTAATTTTGTATTTTTAGTAGAGATGGGTTTCACTATGTTGGCCAGGGTGGGCTTGAACTCCTGACCTCAGGTGATCCACCCACCTCGGCCTCCCAAAGTGCTGGGATTACCGGCCTGAGACACCATGCCCGGCCCGTTATTTCTAAAAACACTGTGTATAAACTATGCACCAGGGTCTATGTTAGATAAACAAAAGAATGGGCAAGATCTTTGCATTTATAGACTTTGCAATTTAGGAAGGATATATATTTTAAAAAGTAACTAAGTAAGAAATTGATTGTAGATAGTGATTAGTGCAAGAAAGAAAACAAGCAGGGCACTACAACAGAGAGCCAGGAAGTGTCCTGCTGAGTTAGAGTGGTCAAGCCAAGCCTACGGAAAAGGATGCTTCACCTGAGAACTGAAGGATTGTGGAAACAGCTGTCAATTGTACATCTAAGGGAGGCCAGGTGGCCCTGGCAGCAGGTGATGGGGCATTGGATATGGGAAGAATTTAAGATATATCTTAGAAGCATCAGTCAAATTGGTGATAAATTTAAAAACTAATAGGGGTAAGGAATTGCCAAGAAAAACTTTTAGGGGTGTGTGTGTGTGTGTGTGTGTGTGTGTGTGTGTGTAGGCTACTAAGTCTTACTGTGCGACATTTACTGATGGATAGAAAACTAGAGGAAATGATGGCTAGCAGGGGAAGGTCGGGAGTTTTTTTTTTTTTTTTTTTTTTTTTTTTTTTGAGACGGTGTCTCCCTCTGTCGCCCAGGCTGGAGTGCAGTGCCAGATCTCAGCTCACTGCAAGCTCCGCCTCCCGGGTTTACGCCATTCTCCTGCCTCAGCCTCCCGAGTAGCTGGGACTACAGGCACCCGCCACCTCGCCCGGCTAGGTTTTTTTTTGTATTTTTTAGTAGAGACGGGGTTTCACTGTGTTAGCCAGGATGGTCTCGATCTCCTGACCTCGTGATCTGCCCGTCTCGGCCTCCCCAAGTGCTGGGATTACAGGCTTGAGCCACTGCGCCCGGCCCGGTCGGGAGTTTTGAATATTCAGTTTGAGAAACCTGTGACAGTATCTGAGATTTTTTAGGTACTTGGATTTGAAGTACAAAGGATAAGTCCAGATGCAAATACAATTTTGATAGTTATTAGCATTAGGTGACTTTTAAAACCATGCAATTTTATGATAGTATTTTAGGGAAAATATAGAGTGAAAAGAACAGAGCACTGTGGAATGAGCTTCAGAGGAATCCAGTTTCCTGAGATGAGGTTGAGCTGGCACCAAAGAGCGAGAGGCCCAAGACCTGCTCTGTAGGAATCAGGGTTTCAAATGTTGAAAGGAGTTGAGTAAGGAAAGGAATAAAGAGTGCCTATTGAATTGATAAACCTCAAGGTCGTCGACGACCTTAGCGAGAGCCGTTTAGGTGTAGAAGAGTCCAGAAGCCTGATTCTAGGAGATGGGACATGAGGAAACGATGCTGCTCAAGCAGCATGGCTGTCTAAGGAAGCACACTGAAAGCTCTAGGGGAAGGTGGAGATGAGGGAAGGCACACTGCTTTTTCTTCTTTCCTTTCCTTCTCTCTCTCTGTCTTTTTTTTTAAAGTGGAATACTTCGGAACTTATGACTAGGATTTCACAGACAGAGTGAGGTGACCAGGAAAAAACACAACTAATCAGTGCAGCAAGATCCCTTAATAGGGCTCTATTTGATCATCCAGTATCATGTCAACCATAGGATTTCACATGTTTGTTATAGATTTTAGCCTACACGTTGATAAAATTATAATCAGAACATATAACACAGTAATCATGGAGCATAAAATTAACTAAAACATAAATTATATTGCAAGTAAAGAAAACAAATGAATCCAACACGAGCATAACACAGTATAACAGAAGATATAACAGTTTTAAAAATTATCATCAACATGTTAAACATGTTAACATCAACATGTTAAACTTGTCTATTAAAAAACTTACCTATTTCTTGGATTTATTAAGAAAAAAAGAATCAATGCATGATAATCACATTACAAAAGTACAAAAAACCCCACAAAAGTTATTAAAAATAAATGATGTCGGCTAAAATATACACTAAAAGAAGAAAAAGACACCAATCAATACCAGATAGAATGAATTAAATAAAAGGAACATCATGTGAGATACAGAGAATCATTCAACACTTAAAAAAACCGTTTGGAAAAAAGTCATTAACAGTTTTTAAAAGCTTTAAATGTTAGCATCGTAATATAAAGACAAAATGTTTCAAAGATACAAAAAGACTAACAAAATCCCAATGACAACCTAATTTTCTATAATCTATTAAGAAACCTAAGAAATTAAATAGGTTCTCTGAAAAAATACATTCTTTTAAAACTGGGCTAAACAATCATGTCTTAGTGTTTTACTTCTCCATTGAATGTTCAAAAGCTGGTTTCAAAAATAAAATGAAAGCTTATAGAGTATTGAACCACAGTGAATTCCAAAACACATGGCAGGAGAATGGCATGAACCCGGGGGGCGCCACTGCACTCCAGCTTGGGTGACAGAGCAAGACTCCGTCTCAAAAAAAAAAAAAAAGAAAAAAGAAAATATGACTCTATGGCACAGAACAGGAATATGTATTCTAATCGTTTAATCCTATTACATTTAAAACATTTTAAATCTCAGGTGTGGTAACTCATGCCTGTAATTCCAGCGCTTTGTGAGGTTGAGGCAAATGGGTCACTTGAGGTCAGGAGTTCGAGACCAGCCTGGGCAACATAATGAGATTCTGTCTCTTTAAAAAATTTAAAAAATTAACATTATTTTTATAAAGGAGGTTTTAAAAATATTTTAAAGTAAACTTGATATTACATAGAACAATGTAATAATTGTATCCATTCTAATAGTTTCCAAGTTCATGAGGAAGAATAATTTTATGGATATATTTAATGACATTAACTCAAGAAAAATGATAAAGGGCATTTCTTGTATTTTTGCTATACACCAGGCACTGTGGTAAGCACTTCCTATAAATGATTAACCCCTTTAGTCTCACAACTATCCTGTGAGGTTGATGTTGTCTGTAACAACTAATTTTACAGTTGAGAAAGTAAGCACAGAGTGGCTGGCTCATTTGCACACAGCTGAAGAGCATTCCATGGCAGAGACAGGAGGTGAAATCAAGCGCTGTGGGTGTGGAATCTATGACCTTTGCAACTAGGCTGCATTGCCTCAGGGAGGAGAAGGTCCGGATTAATAAATAAACACTTTCCTGAAGAGCCCTCCAAACACAAGGATGGACTTTTTGTGTTAAAGTCAGATGCATGCATTGTGTTTCGTTTTGAGTGAGTTCTACAAAGTGCTTCTTGCATCAGTCTAAAATCATGTATATTTTTGTGATTTATTTTTGAACTTCTACACTCTCATGGATTCTCAAGTGTTACCATCTAACACTAAGATCATCTAAACAAGGGCCTTCCAGCAGCTTTCGGAGTGGCCAGCAGGGAGTTCCTGTGATTCGTGTGCATGATCGACTCCAAGCCTTTGTGCCCATTGTGATGGAAGGAGAGGAGGGTGGTATGGCCACAGGGGGTCCTGCACGCTGCTTTCAGTCATCTCTTTCCTGGCAAGCAATTACTGTTTCATTGAAAATCTATTTGCTTCAGCTGATCTCCCCTAAATGAAATCTAACCAGCAATCAACTAGCATTTTCAGAGTGCCTGCTGTGTGTAGAGCATGCTTGGGAAGCATTTTTTAAAGGAAATATTAACATTTGAAATATTAAGACCATGATATATTTGTAGAAGATACAGACGCCTTCGCCCTCAAATTTAGCAATATAAAGTTCTTGAGGAAATCTGCCAGATTTACTTTTATGCCATTTATTAATGGCCTTTAGCAAAACTTCTTGGTGGTTTACTTAGAATTCTCTGTCTGCATTTCAGAGCTTGTTTCTGTCAGTAGAACACATTCTCAGTTAGCTTTGATTTTTATTTATTTGCATGTTTGTCTTGCTGTCTAATAAAGGTTATGCATGGTGTAATTGTGAATTTTTGCAGTAAAGGAGGTAGAGAGTGATTTTGAATGCAGTTGCAATAATCAAATCAGTATTTTGCAAAAGGGTAATTTAGTGGAAAATAGGGTTTACTGTTTTTGATTTGTACTAAAATGCCTTCTGGCCACATCGCACCCGAGAATGGCCCAAGATAGCAGAAAATATCAGCTGATGAGATTCCTGCTTATTCATGCTTGTATCCTTTCTGCAATGGAGATCCCTGGCTCTGGTTTGGTCTGAGCCACGTAAACCTATGCTCTGAAGTGTTAGAAAGCCATGGAAAGCTATGCTCATGCTTGCCAAGGAGTCTGTCTGAAGAATACTCAGAAGACGAATTTGGATTTTTCAAGTCCAGTTTTCAATGTGCCATCATCATTCTCTAAATTTACTTCTTTAGATGTGCTGAAATGTAAGAGCTCAACTAAAATTTTATTGTTTTGCCTGTTTAATACAGCAATTTGAACAATACCAGAAGAAAATGAAAGCACAATTATACGCTTTTTCTAAATTCAGAACTAGTCCGATGTGCTATTTTTATATGTATTGTTAGCTCAGAGCTTAGATAAAATTTAGTATTCAAATATAATCTCCTAAACACAAAAAGCAGCCAACCGAACATGAGAAGTCCATATCTATGGCTCACGAAAAGGATTTGGATTAGAATAATAGAAAAAGGTGGAGAGTGGGAATTATTTTTTAAGGCAAATTCCATTAAATTTTAAACTAGAAGTAAAAGTTCAATATGTGAACAATAATAAGAGTTATGAACAAGTACTTAACAGGAAAGTAATTCTTCCATCAGCCTTAAAATAAATAAGCACTTTCTTTTCCTCAGTCTCTCTATCCTCATTGTTCAGAAGCCCTTTCCTGTCATAATCATCCTTTAAATTACAGAAAATAAAAATCAATCATCGTTTCTTCTCACTTTCTTATAAAAATACCACTATATAGCTGAGTGTTTTTTTTTTACACTTACCCATAAAATGATGAAAGGAGAATTTTTAAACTACAAATTCTTAGAAAGTCTAGAGACAATAACAAATACCCATTAAAGGTTGTTATACTTTAGATCAAGTTAAATTATCAATCCAAATTAGCCCAAACCATGTCCTCTGAAAATGAAACTTGTGTTTTAGATTTGGATATCAAATGAGAATAAGAATAATCCGCTTATAATATTCCACATAAGGAATGCTTTTAGTAACATTTTTGGTATGAAAAAATATATAATTGCTCAGTGTCTAGATAAAAAACATGTATATTTGTACAGAAACTTATAACTGGAAAAGCATGTATATATGCATTATACATATCCCTGTGAAAGTGGTGGTAAAAATATTATCACTTTGTTTTGCGTTTCAAGTTCCTGAGACTCAGAGAAAATAAATGACTTGCCCAAAGTCTTCTAATAATAAGTTAGGATTCTCTCATGTCTCCAAACTCTAAAAATGCTTTTGTGGGCTTTTTTAAAATCAACTCTTACACTTGAATAATAACATATCAGAATACTATAGTTTTTCAAATAAACATGGGTTTTGCTGAATTATAAAAATTATTTCATTTTTTATTAATTCTAATTGAAAAATAGTTCTCATTTTCACACGGTCATTTCATCTATCTTCTACCTCAATTATAATGTTCACTTGTAGGTAATTGACTAAAAATATTCCTTTGGGGAAAATGCCTAATTATATGTAGATTATTAAGTATAGTCATTGTCTATTTAAAAATGGTTAACATATCGGAATAATAAATATGCAAAAAGTATGGTGTGCCAATTATTAGATGACAGATGATACTTTTTGTCTGATTTACCCTGATACAGATGAGATGATGAGTCATGAAATTAATATTCCAAGAAAGCTCCCCAGTAATGGACATTAAAATACTCCTCATTCTCATCTTCAAATTTAAAAGCAACCTAATTCAAACAGCTTCTACTTTGCAACCATGAGGCAGATACAGTGTAATTTCTTTTACTTTAAAAATGTGATTTTTAATTTTAACAATAAATTTTTTCAAATAGGTACTACTATTCTTTTAAACAGAAGAGAAAGCTGAGACTTACACCAAGACATTTGCCTCAAATCTCATGACTAGAGATGGTGCAGCTTGAGTTCAGATTCAGGGTTTGCTCATTCAGAAATCATGCTCTGTCTAATAAGTTAGAAGATGGAAGTTCATAGAATTGGATTATCAGGAGTTTTATATGATTCAAAGCAAATCACAGAGGTTTTTAAAATACCATCATTTAAAATATTCAAAATGACAAACAAACCAAAGAAGAATTATATTTTATCTTAATCTAAAGATTAAGATGAAATGTGTGAATGTATGTAGGTATATATCAATCTATTTATATTTCTATAAACTAATAAAGTTACTGAAGAAGAATGCTAATCTATTTTAAATTTTTAAATCCTAAGCTATTTAAAGATTTAAGAATTCAGGGAGATCTATGTCTTCTATGTTTACAGAGACTTACATTTACAGATAAGAGACCTGCAATTAAACAATTGTGCTTCTATAGAAACCCCGGCCTATAATCCAGTGCACATAATATGAAAAAAAATAAAGCATGGATTTGAATTATAACTTCATTGTTTATTACTCATGCGAACTTTGGTGATTTTTTTTTTTTTTTGAGACAGGGTCTCTTGCTCTGTCGTCCAGACTGGACTACAGTGGCACAACCTTGACTCACTACAACCTCTGCCTCCCAGGCTCAAGTGATCCTCTCAGCTCAGCCTCCCTAGTAGCTGAGACTACAGGCACATACCACCACACCCAGCTAATTTTTGTATTTTTTGTAGAGACAGGTTCTCACCATGTTGTCCAGGCTGGTCTCAAACTCCTGAGCTCAAGGGATCTGCTGGCCTCGACCTTGGAAAGTGCTGGGATTACAGGTATAAGCCACCACACCAAGCCAGTAAATCTCCTTTGAAATTACTGTTCATTAGTTTTTTCATCTGTAAGACAAGGGAAATAGGATGCACATCATAAGCTACAGTGAGAATTAAGTGAGATTGTATATGTCAGTTTTCTCCCGTAATTGCTTTTCGATATTTAAAAATTTTCTTATTTGTAGAAAAGATGATTCTCTGTTTTTTGGAAAATAAGTTTATAATGGTGAATATGATTTAATAATTACTAAAAAGTTCCATGTTAATTAGTTATAGGTTTTCATAGTAGTCAAAATAATTTTTATCATGCTTCGGTATCAAGCCCAAAATCTCTGTTGTTAAACACAATGTTTTTTTAAATTCGTGATTACTGGAGGTTGGCAAGAGACTGGGAAGGGAGGCTCAGCCACACAGGACACAGTGTGTCTACCTTGTAGCTCCACCTCCCGAAACATGAGATTTTCTTGTAGCTCCACCTCCCGAAACATAAGATTTTCTTGTAGCTCCACCTCCAGAAACATGAGGTTTTCTAAGAACCCAGGAAAGAGATAGAGCACTAGGTCTTACACCAGCAATTAACTCCTCAGCCTAGATGTGATATATGTCATTTCTGCTCATAGAGTATTGGCCAGAATTAGTCACAAGGTCCTACCTATCCACAGAGGTATGGGGAAGTGAAGTTTTCTATTTGCCTCAAAAGAGAGAACCACATATGAGTGACCTTCAAAGGTACCTTATACAAGTGTGACAAACTCTGGAGGAGTTTCTGGTGGCCCTGCCTTTAAATATCATTTGCTTTTGGGAAATGAATTCATTTTTCTCAAAGAAATTAACATATGCAGATCTTGTGGGCTCACAATATTACTCTGTTTTTTATTCTAATACATATCTGGAATACCATAATTCTTAATAAGGATTTGGTAGCCCCAAAATACAGATATTCTCTGATAAAATAGAATTGGCACTGTTTGGGCCATTTTCTTTACTTGCAAAATCATTCTTGAATATTTTAAGATATAAAGAAACAAAGCAGACAAAAAAGAAAAGTAAGCAAACAACAAAACTTCTTCCTTTACCTGTTTGTTTTACATGCAGAAACTGTAAATGTAGAAATTGTTCTCTTGTGCATAAAATTACATAAGTATTTATGTAGATTATCTGTTCATAGTTATAACCTTTCATCCTTCAGAAATTTCCTATGTTGTGAGCTATAGTTACTTCTGAGACTCCAGGTCTTTGCTTTGCTTATGCTGTTTTCTCAGGTCCTGGTGCCTTCTGCACCTCACACAAGATTGCAAACTCTCATCCTTAAAGACTCAAATTCTAGTTTCAGGACAACTCTTCCTGTCCCTCACACCATCAAGCCCTTCTTCTCTTAGAGGACTTAGTACATGTGTAAATCCACCTACTTAACTCTAAAGACAATTAGAGAGACTGAATGTCAGGTTCCCAATCAGAAATCTCACTGGAAATAGTGTCTAACTCAAATTTCATTTGTTCCTAAATAGCAAGAAAACAAATAACCCAATTAAAATTTGGGCAAAGCTCCTGGATAGATATTTCTCAGAAGAAATACAAATGACCAAGTATATTTTAAAAATGCTCAGCATCACTAATCATTAGGTAAATGCAAAATAAAACCACAATGAGATATCACCTCACACCTATTAGAATGGCTATCATGAAAATTATGAAGAATAACAAGTGTTGGTGAGGATGTGGAGATAATAACTCTTGTGTACATTGTTGATGAGAATGTAAATTAGTATAGCCATTGTGGAAAACAGTATATAGATTTTCCCAAAAATTAAAAATAGAACTACCATATGATTTAGTAATCTTACTTTTGGTTATAGATCCAAAGGAAATGCAACAAATATGTTGAAGAGATTTCTGCACTCCCATGTTCATTGCAGTGTTATTCACAATAGCTAAGATATGGAATCAACCTAAGGGTCCAAGGGATGGATGGATAAAGAAAATGTGATACATAGGCACAATGGAATACTACTTTCCTTTTTAAAAGAGGGAAATCTTGTCATTTGCACAATATGGATGAATCTGGAGGACAATCTGTTAAGTGAAATAAACCAGGCACAGAAAGGCACATACTGCATGGTCTTACTTATATATGGAATCTAAACAAGTTGAACTCATAAAGCAGATAGTAAAATGATAGTTACCAGAAGTTTGGGGGGAAGGGAGTAAAAAATAAGGAGTTGTTGAGCAGGGAGGGGATACCAGTTTCAGGCAGACAGGAGGAACAGGGTTTGAGATCTCTTGCAGAGCAGGGTGACTATACTAAATAATAAAGTGTTGTATATTTCAAAATAACTAAAAGTAAATTTCGAATGCCTCATCATAAAAAATCATAGGTAAGTGAGGTGAGGCATATGTTAATTAACTTGATTTAATTATTTCACATGATACGAATATGTCAAAACATTACATTGTACCTCATAAATGGATGCAGTTTATCTTTTGTCAATCAAAAAATTAATAATTATTAACAATTATTTGCTCCAAGTCTCAATAACAGCTCTTTACATGCTGTGTGCTCATTTTTACTGAATTGCTATTATCAGATTTTTAAATATTTCCCCATATTGGAAAAAAATCCATCTGAACATTTCTGTACTTTCTATGCATCAAACATAATCCAATTTTCTTTTAAAGTAATTCTTTATTTGCCTTTTCACGGATGTAAAAAAAAAATACACTTTATGGCCATGAGACTGTTCCATAACTAAATATTGCCTCACTAGAAGTACATTGTTTAAGACAACCATTTTACTTGGTATTCTATAAATGGGACTATTAACTCATCACTAATCTTGGCTAATGCATATTTTACTTACTATAGTGATCACTTGCATATTAAGATACGGGATATTTTCAAGTTCCAATAAAGAAGGTAGATATCAAATTACTATATTATTACAAGGAGAGTGTAGACCACTCTCAGAAAGTTTATTTTCTACTTGTAAATAATTCAATCATGTGGTTTTCCTCAATTCCATGACATTGGAAAAAATTAATTTAATTATTTCTAATTACACAAAACAGTGAAATTTCAACCTGTCCTTGAAACGTTTCCTCATAAACCCATGGAAGCTCACTGCAATCATGACCCAACAGAGAAATACTCTGTGAATAACGGCTATTTTATAAGTAAGTTATTTTCTTTAAACTTTTATTTCTTAAAAAGATTTTTCTCTTCTAATCAAGTTTTTAAAATACCATAATAAATTTTGAGTATGTAGGGGCAAAATAACCCATCTTAAATTTCTCCAACTCCCTGTAAATTAGACTGGCCACGGATGGATTAGTAAGAGAAAAAACTACTAACCTGAGCATCATGCATGTAACACACAGAAGAACTCACAGGTGAATGACTCATGAGGTAATTAGATCTTGAGCTTAAATACCACCAAAAGGAAAGGAGTTTTGTGTTTGTGGGCGGGTGAAGCAAGTTTTGGGATGGTAACCAGAAACAGTAAGGTAAACAAGGGTTTGGTATGTAGTAAGGTTTGGTATTTAGATTTAAGTCAGTGCCTTCTCCATTGAAAATAGTTCATTATTTAATCTTTCTTCTTAAGACAAGAGTAGTTTACACACTACTATTACAGTGTTATACTATTCCATGTTTTCCTGTGTGCTATTACCAGTGAGATTTGAACCTTCAGATGATCTCTTCCTGCTCATTAACATCCTTTACTTCCAGATTGAAGGACTCCCTGTCTGGACAAGGGGAGAGGACAAAGATGACTAAGATGGCGCATTTCTGGGTTCTTCATCACCAACTTACCCGCGGGCGGGAAAATGCAGCCCGTGCCCGGGAAAAATACAGACCAACTGTGCAGGCACAACATAGCATCTGATTGAGGAAACCGAAACTTACCTGGCCGCACCTACAGAACGCCCCCAACATGCCCGTGTCCCACCTATTGCCCTCCCACTCCCAAGCCTTAGACAGAAAAGCTGCTCCCGGCAGGTGCGTGGTGCGAATTTCCTTGGCCCCTCCTCATGTGTGGACCTAGGAACCTCACCCGAGAACACCGGAGCGACTTCCTCGTCCTCCACAGCTGAAGACCGGTGAACCTCGCCCTTTCTTCCTTCACATTGGCTAGCTAATAAAGTTTCTTTTTTACCTCGCCTACTTGCCTTTTCTCTGGCGCCTGCTCTGGTGGTCACATAAAACAAATCACTCTCTTTAACATTTCTGGTAGGACAGGTCTAGTGCCAACAAAATCGCTCAGCTTTTGTTTATCTGGGAAGGTCTTTATTTCTCCTTCATGCTTAAAGAGTATTTTCACTGGATATACTATTCTAGGTTAAAAGGTTTTGTTTGTTTGTTTTTCCTTCAGCACTTTAAATACGTCATGCTACTGTCTCCTGGATTGTAAGGTTTCCACTGAAAAGTCTGCTGCCAGACATATTGGAGATCCATTGTATGTTATTTGTTTCTTCCCTTTTGCTGTTTTTAGGATCCTTTCTTTATCTTGACTTTTTGGGAATTTGATTATTAAATGCGTTGAGGTAGACTCCTTTAGGTTAACTTTGCTTGGTGTTCTATAACCTTCTTGTACTTGAATGTTGGTATCTTTCTCTAGGTTTGGGAAGTTATCTCATATTATCCATTTGAACAAACTTATACTTCTACCTCTTTCTTTACCTCCTCTTTAAGGCCAATAACTCTTTTGAGGGTATTTTCTAGATCTTGCAGGTGTGCATCATTGTTTTTATTCTTTTTTGTCTCCTGTGACTATTTTTAATCAGCCTGTCTTCAAGCTCACTAATTCTTCTTTCTGCTTTATCAATTCTGATATTAAGAGAATCTGATGCATTCTTCAGCATGTCAATTGCATTTTTCAACTCTAAAATTTCTGCTCAATTATTTTTCATTATTTCAATCTGCTTATTATTTATCTGATATAATTCTGAATTCCTTTTTGGTATTATCTTGAATTTATTTGAGCTTCTTCAAAATAACTATTTCTCTGTCTGAAAGATCACATATCTCTGTTTCTTCAGGATTGCTCCTGGTGCCTTTTTTAGTTTATTTGGTGAAGTCATGTTTTCCTAGATGGTGTTGATACTTGCAGATGTTCTTTGATGTCTGAGCACTGAAGAGGTAGGTATTTTTTGCATTCTTTACAGTCTGGATGTGTTAGTCCCTGTCCTTTTTGGGAAGGTTTTCCAGATATTGAAGGGATTTGGGCCCCTAGCCTTATAACACTGTGGTTTTTGCAGACTCATATTGGTATCACCTTGGTGGTCTTGGATAAGATTCAGAAGAATTCTCTGGATTACCAGGCAAAGACTTCTGTTCTTTCTCCTTACTTTTTCCCAAACATAGTCTTTCTGTCGTGAGCCACCTGGAACTAGGGGTGTGGTGATGCAAGAACCCCTGTGATGGCAAGCACCTCAAAAGCGGGTTCTCAGATCTCAGGAAAGAAAGAATTCAGGCAAAGTCCATAGAGTAAAGTGAAAGCAAGTTTATTAAGAAAATAAAAGAATAAATAATGGCTAGTCCATAGGTAGAGCAGCTGAGGGCTGCTGGCTGCCCATTTTTATGGTTATTCCTTGATCATATACTAACCAAGGATTATTCATGAGTTTTCTGGGATAAGGATGGGCAGTTCCCAGTACTGAGGGTTCCTTCCCTTTTTAGACCATATAGGGTAACTTCCTGACATGACCATGGCATCTGTAAACTGTCATGGCACTGGTAGGAGTGTCTTTTAGCATGCTAATAAATTATAACTAGTGTATAATGAGAGTGAGGATGATCAGAGGTCACTCTTGTGACTATCTTGGTTTTGGTGGGTTTTAGCCAGCTTCTTTACTGCAAACTGTTTTTATCAGCAAAGTCATAAAGACCTGTATCTTGTGCCAACCTCCTATCTCATCTTATGACTTAGAATGTCTAACCTCTTGGGAACACAGCCCGATAGGTCTCAGCCTTATTTTACCCAATCCCTATTCAAGATAGAGTTGTTCTGGTTCAAATATCTCTGTTACCAGGACTGGACCCTTCCCTTCAATGAAGTAGGGTCCCTTTGGGCCCAGGGTGTGCCTAGAAACATTGTTCAGGAGTTATGGCCTAGAATGGGCCTTCATGACTGCCTAATGCCTTGTCTTACCGTGGATCAGCCGGTTTCAAAGATGCATAACAAAGTCCTCTTTACTCTTCTATCTCCTCTCCTTAATCAGAAGGAAGGAGCCCCTTTTGTTGCTGTAAGCTGCACTGCGTTGGGTTGTGGAAAGGGTGGCACGGGCATTCCCTTAGCTGCTCCATTTGATGTCCCCCTAGGTTACATGCCACCCTAATCTCCTGACATTAAGCCCAGTCCGGCACTAGGAGATGCCTAGGAATTACAGTCCTTGTGTCCTAGATTTCCTTTCAAGTTTGCTAGGGATCCTAGAGCACTTTAGCCTGCAGTGGTGAGGTTTGCTGAGAAACTCAAGTTCTAACTGCTGGGATGGGTGATTCCCCTGTGGCTGGGACTGGTCCAAATGCTCTCTTGATGCATGGGCACTGGCTGAGCCCAGCACAGCTTATTTTCTGCTATGACAAGGCAGCACTGAGTGCAAGATAAAGTCCCCCAGTCACTGCATTCTTCCTCCGCAAAGTGCACAGATTCTGTTTCTGTGCTGCAAGGCTCTTGCCAGAGGTTGGTGCAGAAGTGGCGTCGATGATTCAAGACTGTCTCTCCTGCCGTCCTCAATGCTTCTTTCGGTGATATGAAGTTAAGACGAGATACTATAATTGCTCACCTGATAATTGGTTCTTGTGATGGTGCTCTTCTGTGTGCAGATAGTTGTTAAAATTTGGTATTTTAGTTGAGGGGGATGATCAGGGTAGGCTTCTATTCTGGCATCTTGCTTTGCCCCAAAAAGTCTATGAGGCATACTAGTTTTTCACTTTATTCCCTGTCTTTCTCTTTTGTCTTTGTCTGGTTTTAGTAATGGGGTAGTATCAGCCCCATGAAGTATATTAAGAAGTTTTTGTTTCTCTTCTTTTTGGTGGGGGTGGAGGTGGGGAAGAGATTGTGTAATATGGATGGTAATTTGTCAGTTATTCTTTAAATATTTGGTAGGATTCTCTAGTGATAACATCTAGTTCTAGTTCTAGATAGTTCATTTTTGAGGGCTTTTAAATTATCAATTCAAATATTTTAATGGTTATAGGACTATTCAGATTGTCTGTTTCATCTTGGTTGAATTTTGGTAGTTTTTGGTTTCTGAGGAATGGGTATAGTTCTTAAGTTGTCAAATTTATGACAATACAATAGCTTATAGCATCTCCTTATCCTTTTAATGTCTGCGGGATCTATAGTGATATCTCTTGTTTCATTCCTGGTATTTTTGCTGATTTGTGTCTTCACTCTTTTCTTTTGTTGTTAATCTTGTTCAATTTTAATAAGTTTTTTGAAGAAAAGGCTTTTTGTTTCATTTGTTTTCTTTATCGTGTTTTTCTTTCCAATTTTACTTGTTTCTGCTATTATGATTATAATTTTCTTCCTTATATTTGCTTTGCATTGTTGAGGAGGTAAAGTAAGTTGATGCTTTACAGTTCTTAGTTGGAACAGACCCCTATAACAAAATACAGATTAACCAGAGAAAAACAAAGAGAAGTTTATTAACATGTGTGCCTGATGTATACATGAGTGATGCTAAAAGAAATGAGGCTTTGACTTCAGGTTCAAATACCCTCATGTGCTGAATGAGCCTAGGAAAGAAACCTGTGGGGAAGGGCTGGATTTGAGAAGATGGCACTTTAACAAGGGTAAGGCTTGCTATGCTGACTCAGTTGGTGCCTTCTCTAGTGATTTAGTCATCCTTCTTTTTCTGCAGAGAAGGAGACAACCTTACAAATAGAGGTTTCCTTTATAGATGTAAATTTCACTTACAAAAGGTTATCTTCTACTCTGTTTTCATAGATTCTTCTGAGACTGCAATTTCTCAAAATAAACTACTCAAAATAATTCCTATGCCAATAAGCATATTTAAGAAGGGGCATATTCCAGCCTTCTGCATTTATATTCTGGGGTAGCATGTCCTGAACCCCACTGGCAGTTATTTTTGTCTTCTTTTTCTAGTTTCTTGAGCTAACAACTTAGATTATAAGCATTTTGTGCTGTTCATTGCCTCCTCTGCACTGCTTAGACACATCCCACATTTTTCATATATTTAATTTTATTCCATTCAGTTTTATGTGCTTTTTACTTCTTTTGGGATTTTCTCTTTGATTGATGGATTATTTAAAAGTATACTTCTTGATTTCCAAGTGCTTGAAGACTTTCCTGTTGTAATTATGTGATTTTCTAATTTGATTTCAATATGGTTAGATAACATACTCTGTATGATTTTTACTTATTTAACATTTTAATATTTAAACAGTTCACCAAAATATTTGGTAATATTCTATAGGCCAAATCTTTTATAATGATGTGCCAGTAAACCCACCTGACATTTGCTCTGAGGAAGACATTATTTTTATTATACTGGCCAATATACTACTTGCCCTCTGGGGAAGACATTATCTCAAACTTTAAAAGCTGTTTGCTCTGCAAACATTCTTGATAAGGTAGTCTATAGCAAAACCTGTAAATGTCTGCTCACAAAATGTACAGAAACTGAGAGACCCATAAAAAATTGTCTCCCAACACAACCATTTACTAAAACCTTATCCCAAATTCTATTTTGAATTTAGATAAAATTCCAAAAGAAATTTATTTTACAATAACTTCCATCTTTCTTTATAACACTGAGTTCCATTACTGTTCTTTCAAGTTTTCCTCTATGCCTAAAGGAAAATTGCATAATTTTACTAATACAACATCTTCAATTTTCTTGTTAAATATGTACATCTTATCTCTTATTGCTATTATGATTTCTCTTGCTTCCATGCTTTTTTTTAATTGTAATTTTTTTATTGGAAAACAAATATACAACTTGGAATGGATTTTGAGGCAAATTGTGCCATAAGCAGATTTTAAGTGGCTAAACAAAATTTAAAAAGCAAGTAACAATAAAAGAAAATGTTTCTGGTACAGGACCAGCAGTACAAAAAAATAGTGTACGAGTACCTGGATAATACACCCGTTTTGCAATAATGCAACTTTTAAGTACATATTGTTGACTGTCCATAGTCCACGCAGAGTTACAACTCCACACCTCAACAACAACATGCTGACAGTTCCTAAAGAAAAATACTTTAAAAAAGGCATAACCCAGATGTTCCTTCATTTGACCAACTCCATCTAACTTTAGATGTGCAGAAGGGCTTAGATATATCCAGAGTAAGCCACATGCAACATGTTACTTGATCAATTTTCTAAAATAAGGTTTCAGGACAATGACAGTAAGATAAGGGAAGAAAACATGGAGGAATGAAGTCCTAATTACTATACATGCATATTTTTTTGACAGTAGGGAGAGACCTTTTACAGGTAAGTTACAAACAAAGAAAAGGCAAATAAACAATTTTGTACAAGAAATTTAACACATTCTGTACAAGGTCTTCACTTTGCTGTCATCATTTGTACAAACTCTTCATAATTTACTTGACCATCACCATCAATATCTGCTTCCCTGATCATTTCATCAACTTCTTCATCTGTTAACTTCTCTCCAAGGTTTGTCATCACATGGCGAAGTTCTGCAGCACTAATATAGCCATTGCCATCCTTATCAAACACACGGAATGCTTCTCTAATTTCTTCTTCACTGTCTGTGTCTTTCATTTTTCTTGCCATCATTGTCAGAAATTCAGGGAAGTCAATTGTGCCATTACCATCAGCATCTACTTCATTAATCATGTCCTGTAACTCTGCTTCTGTGGGATTCTGCCCAAGAGACCTCATTACAGTTCCCAATTCCTTTGTTGTTATAGTTCCATCACCATCTTTGTCAAATAGTGAAAAAGCTTCTTTGAATTCTGCAATCTGCTCTTCTGTCAGTTGGTCAGCCATGTTGCAAGCGCTAGCGGTTTCTGAGAGGCGACCACACAACCAGTCAGCTTGCTCGCTCCACTCGGACTAACTCGCTTCCATGTTTTTAATTGGTTATTACTGATACAAATAAATTTAAGTAATTTAATTATTTATTATTCCCTTCAACACTAGCCATTACTCTCTAATTTCCACTGGACCTTTGTTTTAAAATTGTTCAGTTAATTATCAATTGTTTCTCATTAGCTATCATAATAAGAAAGTAGGGATAATGCTGTATTTTCATTGCCAAAATATAGATTATTGTTATCGGTTTACTAGTTACAATGTTGAGATCAAAAGCAATTAATGCCATAGTGGAAATCTCATCCTTTTCCTATGGTAGTGGGAATAAATTTTGTGTTCCCACATAAATGTGATGGTGGCTGTATATTTCAGATGAATGATCTCTCTGGGAAGGACTAGAGGGCCAGTGGAAAAGAATGAATGAAAGTGTGAGTCCTTTTGTCCCTATCACTCTACCTAGGTGTCTATCCTCAAAGTGGAGTTCCTCATCAGCCTCTGTCCTGTTTAACTAGACTCCTCTCTTACAGGGAAAAATTAGAGTGAAGAAGGGGCTCTCTAATCTCTGTGTCCCCTGACTTCTACCTGCCATAGTTTCCAGCCCTGTTGAGCAACTCCCTATTCTTCTGAGACAGGATTTCTTGCTTGTCTAGAAAGCCATGTCATTGATCAAAATAGAGGGACAATGAGATGCCAAGACTGCAAAAGAAAGTCTGGTCAAGGGAAAATATTCTTCAGAGAAGAAGAGTGCCTAAATCTGGCACTCCCACCAAAGAATTTAATCTGTGATGTCTGTTAACCCAAGAGGTACTCCAAGTTTTAGGTGAGACTAAATGGAGCCAATAATTCGAATTGAAGATTTTGGACTTTTAGTTATACATTGTGGTATCAACTTCAAGCTCTAGAGTCAGTGTCTGATTCCACTGTAATTTGTTTCACTGGTGTCCTCCAATTCCTGTATCTCAAAGACTGGGCGGACACAGGATGGGTTCTTCTCTAGTTTAGGAGGGATAATGTTCTCCAGCACAATGATTCGTAATAATACATTATAGACATAAACAGGAGACATATAGCATGCATTGCATCCCACAGGGCTTGGCAATTTAGGTCTCAGTGATTGCCACAGACAGACATTTATTTATGGCATCGGTAATAACCAGTGTGAGCCTGCATACATAGGCTTCCTGTTAGTTTATTAGTTATCTCTGTGCCAGGTGCTGTGTCATACTACCATGATACTCAGAGACCCACTGTATAAAAAGAGCTCCTTCAACCTCCTCCAAGTTGTTCACGTCTAGTAAAGACACTGAGACAGTAGTGGCCCTGGCCTATGCCATTTATAAAAAGTACAAATATCAGGGTGAGATTTCTCCTTTTTGGTGAAGGGTTAGCAGATAAATACTATAGGTAAATTTTTATCATGTCATCACATAACAAAGTTTTATTAAGTTTCTACTTGGCAATCAGCAAGAGGATGTGAATCTGTGAGAAACTTAGGGTAGTATCCTCTACGGAAAACTAGAGAAACAGTTTTTGTCTTTTAAGGGTATTTTGAATAATGAAAAATACTTTGTTGTTGATCATATCTGCAAAACAAAACACAACAAACACAAAAATATACCAGCAAGTAAGGCAGTGAGAAAAAAAAAATCAGTAAGCCAGATAACGGATATGTTCCAGTGAAAAAATATAGTTTAAATGGTTACAAGATAAAGAAACATCTTTCAAATACAATTGGATGGGGGGATATTTGTTGAAGAATAAATCAAGAAGTTATGTGACCTAAACTCTCAGCAAAATCAATTTGAAAATTTACATGGAACACATTTATGATGTCAAAAATATCAAATTGTATAGATATGGGAAAGAATCTGTATTTGTTAGAGTAGAATGGGAAAGCTGCAATAATAGATTAATCACTAAAATTTAGTATTTGAAGTCACATGAAGTTTTATGATTTTCCTACCATCCTCCAGGTGAATGTTCCTGTGGTCAGAGGTGCTGTCCTCTACTTGGGCATTAGGAACGCAGGATACTTTCATCCTGTGGTTCCAACATTCCCTGGGTTTCCTTCTCATTTTCACCAGTAAAAAGGTCTGTATGTTCAGTACAGATGCAGCCATCCCTTTTTTTAAACTATTTTTGATCTGTGGTTGGTTGAGTCCATGCCGGCAGAACCCGTGCATATATAGGCCAGCTGTAGGTATAGGGGAGTTTTAAGAATGGAGGGAGACATCCTGAAAACACAGGGTCTTATAAAGCCGAGATTAACGTTCTTGCTTGGGAAGCCATAGCCACTTTCATTCTCATGATTCCTAAGAACTAAGAACTATTGCTGACTGAAGATGCAAGCTGATAACTTTGGGTAGGTATCATGTCAGACAAAAAAGCAGCAAAGTTTCATTACACCACCCAAGAAATCAAGATTTCAACTCCTTCCAGAAAGAGACCATCCATTGGTTTCAATATGTTTCCCTTGGTTCACCTATGGAAACTATCAGAGTTCTTAACCCGCTTCCCCTATTGGTGATGCGATGACGTTTTTGTCTTAATCTATGGGAAACCTTTCTCATGGACTTCACTAGGTTCTAGGTTCTTCACTAGGTTCTAGGTTCTTCACTAGGTTCTAGGGGTCATTGGAGGTCCTAAGTACAATATCTTTCCCAGATCTGGGCCTTGCTGCTGCTACACTGATAAATCAAAAAAAGCTTTCTTTAGTAACAGGTAGGCCAGGGCAAAGCTCTAACCTTGTCCACGAAATGTCAGGGTGTTTCACCAATAGGAAGACATGCCTCTTCTCTGAATCTATGGGAAACCCCTTCTCAAGTGTGTGAACTTTATGGATTTTCCTTCCTTCTTTGATATCTGATGGGCCTACTGTTTAAGATAATTTATTTTGGCTTTTGTCTGGAATAAGAAACATTCCTTCTGGCATTGTGCATGTACACATGGACTCAGTTCTGAGAATCATGGCTTACAAAAAGTCAGTAATTATGCAATCACAAAACTATTGCTTTCTACTGAATTGCCTGCTTGTTTTAATTTAGTTCTAAAGCTCATATGAATAGTAAATGGTTAAAATTAAGACCAGTAGAAAAAGATAACCTAGGTATTCCATATTTCTATTCAAAATTTTATTTTCATTGTCATATTGTTTTAAAGATCCAGTTGTACTCTGTTGAATGCTTTGGTTTTCCTATACTGATCTTTGAGAACAGAGTGTAGTTCATTAAAATAATTTTAAGTGAAAATAGTCAACCAGTTCAACATTCTTGAATAAATCATATTGCTACATGTGAAAATGCCTGTTTCTTTTCAGAATTTGGTAGCAAGACTGTCTAAGAATAGTGCAACCATACTATAAAAAAGGAGTTAAATTAGTATGAATGTGTGTCTGTGTCTGTGCATTTTTTTTCTTTTCTTTTCTTTTGGACTCATGAAAGATAATTTCCAGTGCATTCGATGCAGGTTGTTCTAGTTTTAAATCCATGGTAAAGGGTAAATTAAGGGTAAATTATAGCTTTAAGGATTTTCATTGTTAGCTAAGACAGTAGATCTGATAATTGTCAGATAAACACCAAAAGCAAATCGATGTCAGCTGTGAGGGAGGGCTGTGGTCACATTCTGCAGGGTTTTGTCTTGCAGAAAGATTTTATCACTGGCACAGTTGAAGCTAGGAGCATGAGGATACAGCAAATGCAGTAAATGGCAGAATCACAAAGATAAGAGTTTTTTAGTGAATATTGTTCCAGATGAATCTAACTTCAACAGAGATGCTTAACTTTAAAAATGGCTTCAATCGAGATTCTTTGAACCAAAATTTAAGAAGATGAAACTTTTATTTCTATTTAATTTTAAAGAGATTCTTATCCTCTGTGCAACTAATATTCTTCCAAGTGAATGTGTTTGTTATGAACAGATTGGTCTCATTGTCTAATTCATTGATGTATGGATCATTGTATAATACATTTTAAAATCAATAAGCTCTAAAGTTCAAATTCTTCACTTACTGATGTGTGCAAGTGCTTTAATACAAAAATAACTTCAGTAGTCTTCTTGTCATCGTTATTCCAAATGGAAACCTAAAAGCCTATCATTTAAAACCATCTGCAACACTGGGTAAATATCACTCTCACAACACGATCTACAGCCGCAAAGATCCTTTGTGTAAAACCATTCAGTGGCCTTTTATTGTTTCCAAAAAAAATGCATAAAATAACGATTTCTCTTCCAATTAACTCCACTGCCAAATGTTGTGAATGTTGGAAGAGACAAAGAAAAGTTTACTGGGTAGAAATTAGTTATTTGGGTAGTAATCAATCTACCAGTTGCTACATAAAGGGTAACAAGTTAATAAATCAGGCTGAATATGTGGAGTTTACCAATTTAAGCATACTTTTAGAGATAGCTGTAAAAACAGAATATATCTGGCACTTTTTAGTAACATTTACATGCAGAGTCATCCATGGTTGGTGTTTTCCTGAAATGTTAAAGTAAAAGGAAATACTCACCTATTTCTTGATAGTCAGATTACAGGAACATAGTCAGTTATCCAAATTGTAAATGTGTCAACTCCTTAACTCTCTGGAAACTCAATAAACTTGATGAAGATAGAAATGGGCTTGGTGAGCAGGTTCGAAAGATTTTAGTTTTCATGTTTTTTTTGAAAATTCATGCTTAAACTCTCTGGGCCTCATTTTCTAAAGGGGTTCTAACTTAGAGAGGGTTCATTTGAATTCTCACTTACTGTTTGGTGTTTAAATTTCGTAGCTTCAACTAGGGTTAAATCAAGATGAAAGTAAATATGACTGATTTTCATTGGGATGAAATAACTAAGACATTTTGAATGTGATTGGGTTACTTATGTTTACAATGTTAATTTAATTTTAGTATTGGTTGTAGATTGTGGTTAAAGTTGAAGCCTGCTGGACACATAATTTTGGAGTTCTGGAAAAGACAGAGAAAAAAGATGACCCAGTGGTGGAGAAATACACACGAGGGAAAATCATGGGCTAGCCTAGGGGATAGAAAATATTGGCAGAGACTGGAGCCATGAGAGAGCTAGCTGCCAACGCATGATAGGAAGACTAGAGAAGCACGCAGTAGGACAGGAAGGACGGGGGTGCAGTCATGGAAGTAGTGTGTGTCCCCACTCTCTGGGATGCCTCATAGCTGGCCTAACTCATCCTCTTCCATGGTCTGCCAACTTTTACCCAGCCCTCACTGCTACTATTTGTCTAAAATCCATGGTCACATGATTAATCACAGCTTTCCTATTCTCCTTTTTCAAAAACTCATCCACCTACTTCCACCAGTCTAATGGACACAATATCAGCTCTTCAGCCTGTGCTCGCCTCTGTTCACCTTGCCCACTCCTCAGTGCTCTGCCACGTGCCTTCCTGCTTCCAGGATGGAAGCTGCTCCCCATCCGTGTTGTGCTGTCTTCTGCCTTTCTACCATCTCCCAGGTGCTTCTCTCTGATGGAACACTGTCTTCTGCATCAATCAACATTTACTTATCCTTCAAGCTCTCATTCAAACATCACCTCCCCAATAAATATGTAGTGCCTAACCCCATTTATTTTGTTGCTTTTTCCTCTATGTTCCCAGGGTACATTTTACATTCCACTTCACTAGCTGGTGTTTTGCTGGAGCCATTTGTGTGCTAAACCATAATAAATATCTGCTAAAATAGCTCTTGCATTGTTTTATTATATTTTTAGATATAGCATTTTGAAAAAGAGTAAAAGGTAAATGATTTAAAGTTTGTCATCCAATTCAAGTGTATGTATATGTGCGTGCGTATATATTTACATGTAGGTCTATGTAACCATCAGATGTGTGAATATAAATTTATTGAATGCTGTCATTGTATTGTACAGAAAAGGCCATGTGGTTTTCTGTTGAGAATATTAAAAATGCATCTAAAATGTACCAAACATTTTAGTGCTATTTAGGAAAGATAGTCTAATAAATGTTCCAACTATCTTCTAATCTATCTTCTAAATTTTATCCTTTGATTATGTTAGACTACTAGAAAGTCATAACCTCGGACCACGTAATCTTAGTCCCCATTGAAGCACCTTTACTGAGTTTACACTTTAATGATATGCCTTGAAGATTCATGTAGAATCATTCAAAACGTGGTCCAGAAAAACTGGCTTCTATGTGATTTCAAAATAATACCATGAAGGACATTTTATTAGTACCTTCTGTGCAAATTTTCATATCAGACAATTTTAGCAGTATCAGAAAGACTTTTATACTTCTGATGAACTAACGTGTTACTTTGTAGCTGAAATGTGAACCATGTCAACTATCAGGTTTTTCTTTTGCTGAAACAAAAGTAAAAGTCAAAGCTGTAGTAAATTATGACAATCTTGTTAACCCTCAGAAACACAATATTTTCTTTTTTTCCCTCCATCATAAATCTACATCCATGTTCATATTGTTGAAAGAAAAACTTTATACAAATTCAATGTAACAGAGTTTAACTGAACAAAGAACTGTCTGCAGATGGAGCAGCCTCCCCACTCAGTCGGAATAGGTTCAAAATGATTCTGATACTGCCACATGGTCAGAGACAATGTATGGCCAGGAAAAGGAAAATGACATAAGAAAATGAAAGGGAGGTACAGAAACAGCCAGATTGGTTACAGCTCGATGTTTTCCTTATTTTAACATAGTTTGAACAATTGATTGTTCATGATTAGTCAAAATTCTGTGATTGACACAAGAGTAGGTTCCAGTATGTTTACCCATCCAGTTAGGTTACAGTCTACTATGTATGAAGAAACCTAAAGGTCAACCTTAAAATATGTAGGGGGCAGCGTTAGGCTAAACTTACTTTAACAATGTTTAAGATATTGTTGTATAACTTCTCAAAATAATATTTAAAACATGGTTTATAATAATTTTCATGATATAAATTCTTCAAAAGAAACTATGGTCAACTTCTTCAAACTTCTTTTTTTTAATTATACTTTAAGTTCTAGGGTACACGTGCACAACGTGCAGGTTTGTTACAGATGTATACATGTGCCATGTTGGTGTGCTGCATCGATTAACTCATCATTTACATTAGCTATTTCTCCTAATGCTTACAAGTAAAGCTATTACCTATAAAGCATTTAACCAGAAACATAGCATGGCAAAAATGAATTACCTTGTGAGACTTGAAGCAGACACCCTTGGAAATCAAGGAGGAGTCACAAGAGGTCTCAGCTTTGGAATCTGATTCCTTTTCAGGGATCTGAGGAAGAGGAAGAATAACATATGAGGCCAAGAAGCCCACCAGGCTCCAGCTGTCTAATTAAAATGAGGGTGGAGGGATGAAGAGATAAGAAGAGGAAGTTGTAACTCTAGATCTCCCTGGGTAATGCCAACCCAGGGAATAACTGCTGGGAGAATACTTAGGAAGGTGTACATAAGTCTTTATTTTTATTTTATTTATTTTTGAGATGGTGTCTCACTCTGTTGCCCAGGCTGGAGTGCAGTGGTGTGGTCTCAGCTCACTGCAACCTCTGCCTCCTGGGTTCAAGCGATTCTCCTGCCTTAGCCTTCCAAGCAGCTGGGGATTACAGGCGCCTGCCACCACGCCCAGCTAATTTTTTGTATTTTTAGTAGAGACGGGGTTTCAACCATGTTGGCCTGGCTGGTTCAAACCCCTGACCTTATGATCCACCTTCCTCGGCCTCCCAAAGTGCTGAGATTACAGGTGTGAGCCACTGCGCCCAGCCAGACTTTATTTTAAACAGACACAGAATTCAAAGATTGATACTGTGCTAGAATAGGAAATAGATATTTGTTCTTTAGCCTCATTTTCAGGTTACAGACCTCTTAAAACCCTTGCAGTTTCCTGAGCAATGACGGTAGTAGGAGCATCTTTTGTTCTAATATTGTGTCTTTGACCCTGGTTCCTGACACAGAACCTTGTAATTTCCTGGGTGATGGAATGTCTTTTTAAAAATTTTTTGATAAGACAACTCTTGGTGGGCTCCTTGGGACCTTGGAATCCTTGGAATTTCTTGAGTGACAGGAGTGTCTTTTCTTTTAGTGAGACACCTCTTGTGGGCTCCTGGGTGGAGGCTGGTCCTCAGAAAGACCAGACCATGATTAGAAGCTTGGAGCTTTCAACTCTAACCCCCATCCTCTAGCAAGAGAAGAGGCCTGGAAATGGAGTTAATAATAATTACTTGTGCCAACATGAGTAAGCCTCCACAAAAATTACCAAACTTTGGGGATGGAGAGTTTCTTGGTAGGTGAATACATCCATCTGCCAAGAGGGTGTTGCACCCCTACTCAATGGGGACTGCAGAGGACACTTCCAGACCTTGCCCTAAGTACCTCTTCATCTATTCCAGGACACCCAGCTGATGTTGGAGACTTGGTTGGTGTGGAAACATACACATTCTGGCCATCAGAAATATTCTGTATTGTGTGAGACTAGTAGAAGAGTATAGTTTTGTTTTTTCCTCCTATACAGTTTGGTGTCAGAAGTGAAATATTGAGTGGTATGAGTGGCAGGAAGGAAAAACAGAGTTGAGTTTTCCTATTCCTGTCTGAAGATTCAAACTCAATACTAATTGAAATTTGGGAAGTGCTGTGTAGGAAAAAAGTTGATTTATAGCTTGACAGAAAAGTCTAACTTTATCTCTGGAGACAGTTGGGCGTCTTGTTTGACACCCTACTCCTACTACCCTCATTGCACAGGAAACGACAAGGGTTTTTAAGAGGTTTGTAACCTGAAAATGGGGATACAAAACAAACATCTATTTCCTATTCTAGCACAATATGAAGGCTTGAATTCTGTGTCTATTTAAACTAAAGGCATGATAAGGGTAGTGGGATCCGTGATATACTATTTGAAGTCCAAAATTCCCCTGGAAGCCCTTAAGGCCAGTTTGCTTTTGGGTGTTGTTTTCATCTGCTTAACCAGTGAGCCTGCCTCACTTGACTCTTTGAACAGAGGGGCACTAAACCTCACTGGAACTTCTGCCTTGACCTCTTCAGGAGCCCAAATTCCTTTTACAAATCTTGGTGGCTTGACCCAGGGACACAGGGCTTGTATTTAAAGGCAGGGGCTCCTGGGCAGCATCCAGGGCTCTTACTCAAGAGCCTTTTGTGACATGCTCAGTGGAGTCTTGTAAGTCCTTGCAAATATCCCAACCCGTGATGCTCACAGGTGCCAGGCTGCCTCAGACAGCATTGGTTTGTTGGTGGGAGGCGGCAAGAAGCCCAGCTGTGGGGAGTTGAGGAAAACAGAGGTAGTCAAATGAGATACAGTGGAGTTTATGAGTCACAAAAATGTTCATGCATATTCATATAATCATGGCATTGAAATTCTTTCCCAAATAAATGATAAAAATGAGGGAAACAACTCTATGCATGTAACAGGATGTGGACAATAGAACATTGTGTCTTTAAGCTGTTCTGGAGTTACGAAAACAGAGCTGACCACAGTTGGCAAGTGCTCTAATTTCCCACTGACATGCTGGACCAGCTATGCATGATTTAGAAAAAATGTGGACAGCACATGGCCCTGGACTCAACAGTTACCTTGAAGATTTTTGGAAAATGGAGAGGATTTCTTAGGAGAAGGATTGCTGGCATGCAGTTAGTTCCAGTCTGCCTTACAATGGGTAAGTGGGAATGTAGAATATATATTTTCTCTCATCTGAAGCTCAGTGTTGGGAGCTTCCAGGAGACTAGGAATCTTGGAGAGATAGATTGAGGCCACAGGATTCATGTTGACAGTAGGCCTAGGTGATCTGACATCACCTGTGGAATGGTGGAGGATGCAGAACCCAATTAATATCAAGGGTGATTGGAACTTTAAGGTTGGGAGATTCTCACTGAATCAATCTGGCAGGATTTTTGCTACAACTGGTCAATGCAAAGACAGACACACATGTGAAACCTCACAAGCTGAGACCTCCTTGGTGAGAGGATTCAGAAGACACTCACTAAAGCTCAGTCAACCCTTTGTCACATCTTTCCACTAAAGACAATTCACTCTTAATTGGAAATTCCCATTTAACTGGGCAGCCTATTTTTGTTTGCTAAATCTCACAAGTGGTAGGGCCCAAGAAGGATTTCTACAGGGGCCAGGAGACGCTGTCATCCCAGAAGCTGGAAGGGGAAGGTCAGCGGTGGCCCTGAAAATGGGGCCATGGGCTGAACTGCAGCTGGAGGGCACATGAGGGACCTCCAGAGATGCCTGGAAAGGGCTTGTGTGCTAAAGGGCCTCCAACACCCTGGAAGGCCATAAGAAACTCATGAGAATTACAGCTCACCCTGTGAAGGCACATCTGGACTCAGTCCTTCTTCTCCTTTCCCTCTTTCATCATGGAGGATCTAGAGTGGTCAATGGGTGGGGAAGGAGGATTAGACCAAAAGTTGAGGAAGAGAGAGAAAGCCAACGATGGTCTTGCCCCTGTCCCTTCGCCTCCCCCAGCTTCCAGGTTAAACCTGACCCAGGAAAGGGAGGCAGGAAGTTGTGGTATCAGGAGAGATATCCCAGTGGAGACAAGAGCCTCTGCAGAAAAGATACTCTGTGATCACATCGTACCACAAAATGTACACATGCCATAATGTCCCTACAATAGAGAAAATTCACTAAACACAGCAGAATAGTTAGATGAGTTATGCTGCAAAAATTTCACAGAATACTATGAAGTCATTAGAAGGTCACGCATTGATTCATTCCCCAGGGATTTATTCAGCACCGCCCCCCCCCACCCCCCGCCCACGGGCGAGCACCCAGGCACTATGCCAGTGCTGGGGTTAAAGTGATGAGCATAAAAGGAGAGGCTTATGAAGCAAACACAAATGAGGACTGTGCAGTTTATATAACAACACGGAAAATGAGGGCCGCGTGAAATTCACCTCATTAACAAGGGGCCCTGGTCAGGGACGCTGCTCTGGTTGTAACTGACAAACGATAACAAGCTATGTATAAGAACAAGGAACTCGTATTAACAATTAGATGTAGTTTTTGTTATTTCATTTATTTTGTTATTTTCAGTTCATTTTTTCCTTGATAGAATTGGCAACTATCTGCGAATGCGTGTGCGCATACTAATGCCATCGTGATTCATTCAAGGGGAAACTGATGTGAATTACACTAGAAATGCTGCGCCTTGAAGCAGCACTTGAAGGACCAGAATAATTTTGATGGATGAGGAAATGGGTCAAGATTGTCATAACTATTTTAATCAAATTATACGGAATACTCCTGTGCCCTCCACCTAATAAAATTAATACATTTCCCCATGATACTGGATGGAACAGACTAACTTTTTCAGGGTCTGGCTTTGGGATTCCTGTACCGCAGGGCCAGGTTTTTCACTTGCATTAAGACTGTGATGGCCTCTGCTCAGGTCTCCATAATCCAATTGCATTTCTTTTACAAAGAAATAAAGCTTGAAAATAAACAGGTATCTGAGGTAGGTCCCTATAACACCACAGGAGTCAGAGGCCAAAGAAATGGAGCAAAAGATAAAATGGGAAATTAGGGGGAACATAGGCTACCACTACCCCGAGGACACTCATTACGATGCAGTTGTCTGCAGGAGCAATGTGTTATGTCTTCGGACTGGAAGAAGCTCGGGAAGGACCCAATTAGTGAGCGCTCTGAAGCCCGGACTTATCAGCAGCCTCCAGCAGACATTGTACTCCATTCTCCACAAGTTTATCTTTTCTCAACATCCTACAGTAATAGTAAAGGGAGTTTTGTAGTTCCAACTATTTCTTAGGGGGAAATGAGAAAAGGGCAGCAAGGGAAAAGCTTCAAAATACTTTTGTTGCTAGGAAGAGTTAGTGCACATTCTTCTTTGTTTTTCTGAAACACAAGGGCTTACATTACTACAATTTGTGCAAATTAGTCCTAAGAGTTGGCGTGGTATTAGTTTTTTTTTTTTTTTTTTTTTAATGGCCTACAAAGACACTTTTTAAAAATATAGCAGCAGAAATTAGAATTACTTTTTACCTTGGGGTTTGTACAGTTTTTTGCTACGTGCATAAACTTATTACTATTCCTTAACCACCTTATGTAATTGGAAATAAGGAATGTTCCTTAAGAGAATTAGGGCATAAGCATGTCTGTGAAGTCACGCTTGAATTCAAAACAACCCATGTTTTCTTCAGCTGAAGGAATTCTAACAAAATTATTTAACATATGAATGTTACCTTACTCACCTTCAATCATCAAAGTTTCTACCATAGTTCTTAGGAAGTACAGTTAGAAAGGACGCTATGGGTCAGTAGCATGCATTCACAAATAATATATATATATATTTTTTTTTTTTGAGATGGAGCCTCGCTCTGTTGCCCAGGCTGAAGTGCAGTGGTGCGATCTCGGCTCACTGCAAGCTTCTGCTCCCAGGTTCAAACAATTCTCCAACCTCAACCTCTGAGTAGCTGGAACTACAGGCGCCCACCACCACGCCCAGCTAATTTTTGTATTTTTAGTAGAGACTAGGTTTCACCATATCGGCCAGGCTGGTCTCGAACTCCTGACATTGTGATCTGCCCTCCTTGGCCTCCCAAAGTGCTGGGATTACAGGTGTAAGCCACTGTGCACAGCCCACAAATAATGATTTTTTATTCCTTGCTGTATTCCTTTCCACCACATACCAACAACTTGTCTATGGAATTCAGCAATTGTTCAATGGTTAAAGTATGTGTATATAGAAATCGTGCATCAGGCTCAGTCGTGCACTCTTACCTCCCTTGCTCTCTTCCTTCCCCCATACTTCTCTTTCTGCCTTTCCTTTTCTGCTGAACTCTATGTAAATTAGTGTTGGAATGCTGCATTTTAAAAATACCAAAAGAGAAGGTTTCTTTAATCGTTTCTTGAATCTAACAAATTAATTCCTCTAACTTTATTATATGTTATATATATTTATAAATATATTATATTTATTATATTTAAATATGTGGAAAGGCAGATGAATGCTTACTTAAATATCTACTCTTGTTGTAAAAGTTCCAACACAATGAAAAAAAAAAAAACCTCAGGTAATATGATGCGGCTTATTTGAAATATTTTAAAAATGAGTAATGGTATGAAATCTACCAGTTATGTTTAAATATTTCTGGAAATACAATTTCTGGAAATAGACCATCCCCAAATGTTACTGGAAATGTAGAAAGAACACAATTCAAAACTCACAAAGTTTGAAGCAAAGTAAGTGGATCTTGTAAACTTACCAGCAGGTGGACAGAGGTTGAAAACATGAAAGCCCTGGAAATCTCATTTATTGAATAATAAAGAAGTTAGTGAAATAATTTATGAGACATTTATTTTACCTACTCCTAATGGTCAAAGTAATAAAGATCAAAGCATGCAAAATGATTGGTTTTGCTCCCCTTGACACAGCTAGTTGTGGAGTTACAGATCTCATCACAAATGAAAAATAGCAATTTTTTAATTATAAGTATAACAAAGTCAATATGTCTCAATAAAAATTGATAAATGCACTGATACAGTGAACTCCTTTAATCTTTTGTTTTTTGAATCAGTTATGAAAAATTTTAAAAAGTCAATAAAGATATTTAGTGGCAAACAAATCACATACTTGATGTAGAAAATTCTGAACTTAGTACTGACTTCACCATAAACATAATATGTTTATGAACTGAACTTAAAACCACAATTCTCTGGGGACAATTGTGGAGACACATACAAGTCTTTGCTAGTCTATGCACATCTATTAATAAGAAGAAAGACAAGATACTTTTTAACCGAGGTCTTGTGTCAGCTTTCTGAAAAGAAGTACCCTGTCTACAAACAACTGGCTTATGTAGAGGGTTACTGCTTCCTTAATGGAAACATTCTCAAGGGATACAAGTTGCAGATAAACTTGACTATGGGAGATGGTTTTTGCAAATTGGCAATTCCCAGCACATCTTGTTAGAATATTTGAATGATTTAAATTTGTTTTTATATGGCTATATTACAGGAATTAAAATAATTCTGAGGCTGGCCCCATGACTCATGCTTGTAATCCCAACAATTTGGGAGGCCAAGGAAGGTGGATCACTTGAGGCCAGGAGTTCAAGACCAGCCTTCCCAACATGGTGAAACCCTACCTCTACTAAAACATAAAAATTAACCTGGCATGGTGGTACATGCCTGTGATCCCTGGTACTTGGAGGATCACCAGAACCTAGAAGGCGCAGTTTGCAGTAAGCCAAGATGGCAACACTGCACTCCAGCCTGGGTGACAGAGTGAGACCCTGTCTCAAAAAAAAAAAAAAATAACATAAAATAAATAAATAAATAATCATTCTGATAACTGCAAAATTGAACCTAAGAGAACAAACAATTGGTTTTGATTAATTTCATCCTCTTTATTGTTAGAACAAACTGAATATATTTTGATATAACTTTCTGAATATATTTTGGACTTGAGACTATTGAAAGATTTGGTATAAATATCATAATAAGCATTTACCTCTGTAAGTAAAAGCCAACCTGAATATAAAACCTCATCCCTTCTCCATGATTTCATAGACTTTATCAAATAACTTGACCCTGTAGCATTGGTTCCAGAAAATTTTTCAGCTGGCTTATTAAAACCGAACTATAATGAGAATCGCACAATTTTGGTTAGGATTTTTTCTTTTCTACCAGATAATATGACTCGCACTATTTATATATAAAATATATATATTCTATAGGAACAAGTACCCAAAATATGGAATTTACAGTACTGTTTATTCTCAAAAATATGTCACTGGGGGTGTAAGTTTTTTCCTTAAATCTAAGGTTACTTTATTGTCAACCAATAAAAACCATTTTATTCTTCTACTTGAAGAACTTATGCTCAGGTACGCATCTCTGTTATTCAATTAAATCACTATAACTTGTTTTATTGGTTTATAATATATTTGGTTTTATTTTTTAAATTTAAACTTAATATTATTGGTATTCATTGCGTTTATTTGCAGTTACATTTTAAGGTAAGCTATTTTAATTTTCCTTGTTGGTGGTCTCTAAGTTAGTTAATTATAAATTTAACACAACTTCAATACAAAATACTACTAAAGCTTTGCGTTGAACTATACAAATAAGCAAAAACAAAAACAAAAAAAGTTAAAAAAAAAAAACCTTTGGAAAGGAAAAATCACAATGGACTACTAATCCTTCTAGGTATTTAAACATAGAACAACAGTCTGCAACTAAAACAGTATGTAAACTCCGAATCAGTGGCTCTCACATGGGCCATTTTGTCTATCTTCCTCCATAGGGACATGGTGATGTCTGCAGACATTTTTATAACTGAGGGATGCTACCACCATCTTATGGGTAAAGTCTGGAGACACTGATAAAATTCTATTAATATAATGCACAGAATAAGCCCTACAACAAAGGTCATCTGCCTCAAATATTAGCAGCATCAAGGTTAAGAAACCCTGCTCTAAGTGGATCAGATAGCTAGAAAGAGAAATAAAGTGATCCAGTAAAAGTACAAGAAGAAAATATGTGTGTATTCATCAATACTGTGGTTGAGAGAAAATATATATCTAATTTGGATTCAAAACCCAGGAGCAATGAAATCAACAAATTTGGTTGCATTAAAGTAAAATATCAAACTTTTGTATGGCAAATACTGGAACCAACGTAAATGTCCATATACATAGGAAAGTATTTGAATAAATTATGGTATATCTGTCAATGAAATATGCAGATGTAATAAAGATTGAGGAATATCTCTATGAACTCAAGTGGAATGATATACACAATAGGTTGTTAAATGGTAAAAGCAAACATTAAAAAAAGTATTTACAAAATATATGCATATATTAATTACATAATAAATGCACATTAAATATATATTTACTATATATGTTTATATATTTGATAATAATTAAATACAATAATTTAAATATAATTTAATAAATATTTAAAATATTTATTTCATAAAAGAAATTACTATTAAAATAACAATTTAAATGTAATGTATATTATAGAATGTATTTGTTAAACATATTTAATTATATTTAAATTATTATTTGAATTATAATTATATTTATGTATTAAATATATTTAATTAATATATATCATATGTATTAAATATAGATATTTGTACACACACACATGCTTATCTTTATAAAAAAGAAAAACAGGGAATATATACAGAAATTATTGAAATTTTTTTTCCTAGAGGGACTAGGTGATAGAGATGGAGTATATCTCTCTGAATACACCTTTTTGTAGAGTTTTGACATTTGGAGTTAGATTAATATTTTTAGATACACAAAGCAAAACAACAGCACCACAAAAATATTAACAAAAACAAAGCAAGAATAATGGAAGAAAATAGAACCAAAATGTAATACAAAGAGAAACAAATGGGCATAATTGTATTTCAATTGAGTAGCAATCACACACAAGTGATGAAAGAACAATTAACCCAAATAATTTTTGAACAAAGTATATCTCCTAGATTAAAGGAAGAGAGAGCTTTTAACTGAATTTGAACTCCTGTGTCTAGGTTGTTTTTCACAATTTTATTGGTGAGTAATTCTTAGGATTGAGCAAATAGATTATTGGGAGTTTTCACAGCTGGAAAGGTATGGACAGGAAAAGGATGAGAATAAATGGTAGTGTGTTAGAGTGGAACTGACTGTCCTTGGTGAGATTGAGAATGAAGTCGTGGTTTTGATAGGTAAATGTGTGCACATAGAAACATATATATTTGTGTATATTAGTGTGTATATTTTTCCCCCTTGCTCTGCCTGCTAAAAAGCCTTAGGAACAGGTCTAGCAAGTCCCAGGGGTTTGGAGCCTGCCTTTTGCAGCAGCTCAGGGTGGGGACGGCAGCATGGGTGTGTAAGCACTGGGCCCTGGGGACCCAAGCATTAAAACCTCAACATAGGTCTCCAGAGCTGAGCTCAGCCCAGGAGGGATAAGCCTGCTAGCAAAGCAGCCGACGTGTTGGGCCACTTGGATCTGCACAATGAGGAAGAACAGCAGTGGCCATCGTGACAGGAGCCACAGGGCTCTCCCTTTATGACCCAGGCTGCACGAGCCCCAGGGTAAAAGCCCATTGAAGAAGAGAAAGTCACCAAAGTTCACTAAATAAACCAAAGTTGGTTTTTCTCAAATTTAGTCATGGAAGCTTCAAGCCAGGTTTAATCTGATGTAGGAAAAAAAAAAAAAAAATGAATGGGATCCCCCAGTAACAATATGTACACTCCTATCTTGGTTTCCAGATAACATTTCCTTCTGAGCGAAGTCTTAGCCCCCTGGAGAAAGGATTTATTTCAGTTCTAGGAACTGGGACATTTTAAAAAAACGATATAGGATAGTTCTGCCTATTTACAGGGTACATGTGATATTCTGATCGTCAGAAAGTGAGAATGTAATAAAGAACAATAATATGTCAAAAATGAAAAAAGTTTCAGGATGATGGGGTTCACTCTGGATTAAGAAAAACTTGAACATTGAAATAAGCCATGAGAGTAACGAGTATAATCCATTGAATAAAATGAGAAAAAGAGGAAAAAAATGTTAACATTTGCTAAGTTGAAGTAAATGGCAGTCGAGAATTTTTTATCTTAGTCTCAAAACTTGTCTTTAGGTTTGATATTTTATTAAAACAAAATTCTTTAAAAAAGTATCTCACAAGATATACACAGAGGATAGAAAAGCATGCATGCAAGAGCAATGGAGGTCATTTCAACCAAAACTGAGAAATGGACATTTAAGGCTCTAAGTCCCTCTCACAAGGTTTTATTTTCTTGTTATTACAGTCCTATCCCAACAGACAACCAATGACATAAGGCTTCTTGTGAGATTCTTCTTATTGCTCAATAATGGGTACAAAGCTTAGTGTTTACAGTAGAAAATAGGTACTAAAAAACTACTGCCATATTCCCATTCTGGGTGAGATGGAATGAGTGTGCTTCACACTTGATCTTCCAGTGAATGCAGTCATAAAACCTGGATAGTATGCAGCCTGGAGAAACTCTTTGAAGATTGTAATGTAAATACCAGCAAGCAAATTGCAGAAGAACATCAGACTTTGAAGCCATTAAACTGTAAATGAGCTTACCATTTTCTTTCTCCTTCTTTCTGTCCCTCTCTTTCCATCTCTTTCTGTCTCTAATATCTCCCACCTGAACTCAACACAGCCTGAAACTCAGAGGCGAGCACTGTGGCACAGAGTTTCAGAGAAGACCTCCTGTTTTGGCTCAGGATTGGCAGAGGCAACTCAACACTCAAAGGAGTGCTGAAAATCAGTGAAATTAATACGGTTATTTGAAATAATAAATAAACTCTTTTTTTTCTAACTGAGAAGAGAAGGAACATTACTAATATCAGGAATGAAAGGACAATGTCACTACAGACAAAGCAGACAATGAAAGACCCATCACACTCAATCTATGGGCCACCTACTCATTTTCCTCTCTCATACATTTAATGCTTTACTTTTGCTGACTCAGCTTCGAGAAATAAGAACACTGTGAACACCTCTGCACATATAAATTTGACAACTTTGATAAAATGAACCAGTTTCTCAAAAAAACACAAACTTCACAAACTTGGCAGGGCATGGTGGTTCACACCTGTAATCCTAGCACTGTGGGGAGCAGAGATGGGTGGATCACTTGAGCCCAGGAGTTGGAGAACAGCCTGGTCAATATGATGAAACCCCATCTCTACTAAAACAAAAATTAGCCTGACGTGGTGGTGTGCACCTGTAGTCCCAGATACTCAGGAGGCTGAGACCAAGGAATCACCTGAACCCGGGAATTGGAGATTGCAGTGAGTTGAGATTACACCACTGCGCTCTAGCCTGGGTGACAGTGAGTGAGACTTTGTCTAAAAAATAAACAAACAGAAAACCCCACGAATTACCAAAATTTACTCAAGTTATATCAAATTACAAATGTTTTCTCTGTTAAAGACACTATTTAGAATAAAAAGACAAGCTATAGGGTTGGAGGAAATATTTGCCAGTCACATATCTGATGAAGTACTGTATTTGTATCCAGAATGTGTAATTAAAATTCATCATTGTTCCTGTAATGATTTTGTCTTTAATATTGATCATCTGCATATACTAATCAGAAAAACACAGCACCATCATCTAACAGGGATTCTCCCTGCATGCCTTTCCTCCCTGGGGATTCTAGGTTGCTATGTGGACCCTCCTTTTCCTCCAATAGCATATGGTGCTTAGTGAGATGCATTCATCCCTAACGTGGAATTTTTAGAACGGATTACCATTAATAAAATGAAGCAAAATTGGTAAGGGCACAAAAGAAGAAGCACCTACCAGTCAATTTCCAGCAGTCTTAAAAAGAGAAATAAGAGAGAGCGGTATGTTTTCCTTTCAACATTTGACCTGTAGCCTGATCATTCTAAATTTCCCTTATTGTTTATTTTTGTTAATCATTCATGAATGTGTAGAAATTTATCCTGACTATTGTTTTTTCTGTTATGTTAAATATAACTAGTGACTTAAAATGCACCACCAGATGACTTTAACAAAATTCCTATTATCTGATGACCATTGTTGGGGGGAGGGGGAGAAAGGGGAGATGATCTTTGCTTATAATGATGAAAACTGTGCTTTGCAAAGCACAATTCCTGTGACTCTAGAGGCAGACAAAACTCAAATTGGATGTGAATGCATAGGTGGATGGATGTTCAAATGACAAGGTAGAATGTAAGAAGATAAATGACCCAAGGTTACAGCCATGGTAATGTTTAAAAACAACTCAAAATCTGCCTCGGGGAAAAACCACCAGTTTCTCTGATGGCAAGCACATTTCAGGGCTTATGCCAGCCTATTGTATTTCAATGTTGATATGCCCTTTTTCAAATGCATGAGCTGATGTAAGGTAAATGTTACTGTTTTACAGAAGATAAATGACAGAGGAAAAAAAATCACATCAATGGAAAAAACATCTGCCTCTTAGTCCTAATTCTTCTTAACGTCAGAAACTTTAATTTATTTGATGGGGTCTTGCTCTATAATATATGAATTCTGGGAAAATGTTTTATATTTATTTATCCTGATTTGCCAGGAAAAGTTCTTGGTACCTTTAGTCTAATTTAATTTTCAATATGTCCTATTCACCCTCAAAAATGCCCTATTTGGGGCAATTAATTACACCATTACCCTAACTATGAACTCATCGTGGTCTAATCTTATAAAGGTTCTGACCAGGATTCTTCAAAAATGCTGCCTCTAGACTTCAAGAGCATAAACAATCTATCTCCACCTCCAAGACACCATACTTCTTCGTTATCGGGAACTGCAATAGCTGCCACCGGCAGAGTCGATCTCACTGACTCACAGTAATTAAAAACCATGGCCTTTTAAGGGGAATGCCAGGACTTAGAACCTCATTTTGTCACTCACCTGCTGTATAACCTTGGACAAGTTATTAACAACTATATATCTCATTTTCCTGATCTTTAAAAAGGAATAATAACAGAACCTGCCTTGTGGGATTGCTGTGACGATTAAATGAGTTAACATATGTAAAGCACTTTAAAAAGATTGGTGCCTATTAAGCAGAATATTTAAGTGATCTTACCTTAAATTAAATCCTCTTACTTAGCCTTATCATATTGAGACAGACTCTCAGCATCTTTTCTTTTTCTTCACATTTTCATGAAAACATAATTACAATAAAACATAGTTACTGACTTGCTGCAGATTCTCCACTGCATGTTCAATCAATGATCCACCTACTCATTTTTCTCTCTCTTACATTCAATTACTTTTTCTGACTCAGCTTCATATTTTCTCATTTTTCTATGTATTTTATGTATATCTAATACACCTCTGTGTTTTTCTAGGCATTGCAATAATAATTGGATATCTTCTGGATGTTACTCTTAAAGGTCAAAATATTTTGTGTCTTAACACAATAAAATGTGACAGAATTGACTGAAAAGAAACACCTTCACATTTCTAAGATTATTAAGCAGTTTTGATACATAATACCAAATATGAATTTCACAAAAAGGTGTTGTGTTCATAAAGAAACAGAAATAAGACAAACATGTGGAGTGTGCAAGTATAGATTTTAGTTAAATAGAAGAAAGACATTTCTAGGAGTCAAAAGTTTCAAATATGTTCTGATCTTATAAGCAACAAAATTCCCAGCGTGGGATGTACTCAAATACTTTGGTGGGAGTGGATGGATAGCAATAATAGGCCAGGTGGTTTGGCCAATCAATAATTTTCAAGTTCTTTTCCCTATGATATTTTTACATTTTCAAATACAAATAAATGGGATTTTGAAAATATTTTTAACTAGTGTGAAGACCATTATTTCAATGGAAAGTTACCTGCTTTTAAATCAATTCTTTAAATTCAGCTTTTGAATTTCAGCTTCCTAAGATAGAATTTGAACTGTACATCTTCATTTTAAGCACAACAGTAAACTTAAATTCTTTGATTCCTCTCCTCTGCTCTCCCAGAAAGAAAGGTTTAATCAGAATGGCATTAAAGGGCACAGTTCTGCTTTGGTTTTATATAATCATTCTCTTTTTTATATACATAACTTGAAGGGATGTGCTAATTATTGATGAGCTGAAGAGGAGAATAAATGATTATTTTGAATTGCAGTGGTCCAAAGACCAAGTGTAAGGCAGAGGTACTAGTTAATGTCCTTTCATGAGTCATACTGAGTAGCCTTTTAGTCTGAAAGATGTAAGCATCAGGGGCATTTGTACCTGTGTAGGAAAGCTCAATAGTGACAGTCTGAATCCAACTGTCTGCTCCTGAAATCACTTCTCAAATTGGCTGCTCTACACTGTAAAAGTAACTGGATCCAAGTTACATAAACTTGACTCTCTGTGTTTATAGGTTTCAGCTATTGCAGGATGTATTAGACTGTTCTTGCATTTTTATAAAGAAATACTTGAGACTAGGTAATTTATAAAGAAAATAGGTTTAATTGGCTCACACTTCTGCAAGATTTACAGGAAACATGGTGCCGGCATCCTCTCAGCTTCTGGGGAGGCCTCAGGAAGTTTATAATCATGACAGAAGGCAAAAGGGGAGCAGGTGTGCCACATGGCGAAAGCAGGAGCAAGAGAGTGAGTGTGGAGGGGAGGTCCCACACACTGTTACATGATCAGATCTCTTGAGAACTCACTATCACAAAGAGAGTGGAAGGGATGCTGTGAGGGATCCGCCCCCATGATCCAAACACCTCCCACCAGGCCCACCTCCAGCAATGGGGATAACAATTCAACATGAGAGCTGGTCAGGGCCAAATATACAGACCATATCACAGGTACTGTCAAGATTCATGAGTGTTTCCTTGTTCTCTTTTACTCTTTACATGCCCCATACATGTTAAGGGATGGAAAACAGAATCAAGTTTGATAAACTCAAAAGACAGTGTCTCTTCAAAACAAAACAAAACTAACAAAACAAAACCCTTTTTCACTATGAGTCACAATTTTTGAAACATGCCAAGAGGCTTTTCCAGAATGAAAAAAAGGAAACAGGATAAGCTATGGATTTATGCCTGACCAATGGGAGCTACCTCAATGGGCCAAGAAAGCAGAAGGAAAGAGGCAGTTGAAAGATAATCAGGCAAACACATTTACATGACTGACCTATCTGAGAAGTGCTCTGGGGAATATGGGCAAAGCAGTTGACACAGAGCCTTGAAATGAATGGCCCAGTTGTTGCAGTGGCAGAGGGCACAGATGGGGCGCTATGAGATACGCATAATAAGTTGTGTTAAATTGTATGAAAAACTAAGCATAATCAATCATCATTCTTGAAAGAAAATTCAGTGAGGATGATTACAAATTAGTAATCCACTTATGTCCAGCTCAGATCTCTTTACTGAGGTGCAGTCCCATAAATCAATCTTCAATTACAAATCTCCACCTGAATGCTCCATAAGCATGTTACCATGTCCAAATTGCTCTTCAGTCTCTATCTCCCCACCTCGCCCACTCCACTGCAAACCTTCCTTCTTTTTCTACCATTGGCGGATCCTTTCAAACCTTTCATCCAAGCAAGAGGTCTGGGCATCATTTTCTAGCCCTTCTTTTTAAAGCTTATTCTTCTATAACCTATAAGCAAATAAGCCCTGTTAATGCCATTGCAGTTTTTCCACTCATTGTCTATCAACATTTCTGTTGCCTCAGTTCAGATCCATGACATTGTCTCCAACTCTACCTCCCACCTTCAAAAGATAGCTTTTTTTTTTCTTTTTTTGAGATGGAGTTTCACTCTTGTTGCCCAGGCTGCAGTGTAATAGCGCTATATCAGCTCACCTCCACCTCCACCTCCAGGGTTCAAGCCATTCTCCTGCCTCAGTCTCCCGAGTAGCTGGGATTACAGGTGCCTGCCACCACACCCAGATAATTTTTTTCGTATTTTTAGTGGAGACAGGGTTTCACCATGTTAGCCAGGTTGGTCTTGAACTCCTGACCTCAGGTGATCTGCCTGCCTCGGCCTCCCAAAGTGCTGGGATTACAGGCATGAGCCACCACCCCCGGCCTAAAATAGCTTTCTAAATGAGAAGGTGATTGCATTATTTTCATTCTTTGCATTCTTTAGTGACTCTATTTCCCAAAGAGACACAGTCAACATTTTTAAGAATGACATTCAATGCCCTCTACTTTCCTACCTTACCTACTGCCAGGTCCCAATGATACTGTAGTTAAGAAGAAATTACTCAGGCAGATAGTGAGGGTAAGAAGTCCTCAGTAAAGTTTTCCTTTTAATGAAAAGCAGCCCCAAATTATTCTCCTTCTAACAAAGAGCAGCCTGTAAAATCGAGCTGCAGAACGTACATGCTGACAGTTATGCCAATCATGTTCAAGATGGCGGCTCCATCTTCCCTTCTCTTCGTCAGCCACGTGTATAATAAGGAGAAGACAAGATGGCCCCGTCAACTGGAAAGCTCATATGCATAATAAGATTAGGGTGGGGTCCCCAGCCTTTCCTGCGCATCATGTAAACGTCATACCTGATCGAATCAATCTGTGAGCCATATGTAAATCAGACACCGCCTCCCCAAGCCAGACTAAAAAATCCAGCACATTCACAGCCGACCAGACTTTTTCCTCTCTGCTGTTTTCCTTTCTCTTTTTTTTCTCTTTCTTTCGACTATTAAACCTCCACTCCTAAACTCCTCGTGTGTGTCCCTGTCCTAAATCTGCCTGGTGCCAGGCGATGAACCCCAGGTTTGTACCCCAGACAACGTAGCCACTTCACCATCATGCATGGCGTGGAGCTTCTGTCTTAAAGCAAATAGTCTGTTTCTAAACATTCTATGCTCCTTCTCCCTCTGTGCTTTGATAAAGGGTCATTCCTTTTGTGTTTTGTGTGCTCTTCTCATCCTTCACCCTCTGTGAACTCTCCCCTAACTTGGGCAGCTTAAAGCAGGCTGTCCATTCACACCCCCATCGCGCTGCCATGACTGTGAGCACACTTGATAAGATGTTATTTGTTTATGTGTCCATCTTTCTATTTGTCTATAAGCTTTTTGAAAGGAGGGAGGATGTCTCACTCATATATCAAGCCCTAGCTCCTAGTACAGAATTTAATATATCAAGGGGCTTTAATAATGGACTGGACAATTAAGTTGATGAATAGATTACTATACTTTAAGCAGCTTTGAGTAAAGATTATGTTTCTGGCTAGGTTTCTGAGTGGAATAGGATCTGTAGCCACACTGAGAGTCACCTCTTTCATAGGCACCTTGCGTGGGAGAAAGGAAGGAGTGGGGATGCCCAGTTCAGTGGGCGTCCTCCTCAGCGTGTGGAAACCCGCCGTGCTCTGTGGGAGGGACAGGTGGGTCCAGCTTGACATTTGCAACTCAGGAGAGATGCAGAGGAGAAAAACTATTAATTGACCCAGTGTGTCTAATTAACTGAATAATAGTAGGATGTCCAAAATGTCTTCATCCACAGAATGGTGGGCATGTTGCTTTTAGACATGTTCCTTGGGGATTATTTGTTGGGAAATAAATGAGAATTCTTGGGCTACCATACTCAGGAGACTTTCAGATGAAGAGAACCCCTTCCAAGACATTGTCAACATTCAGCAGACATGACAGAGACAGCTCCACTGCAGTTTGGAGATATGACCAGAAAGAAATATCTCCAAAGATAGTTGTATGTGCTTTTTTCAGAAAACAAAAAACATAAAACAAAAAAAAAAAACTTCTTTGTGTGTTTGAAACTGGATGATAAAATTTTAATTTTTGTCAAAACATAAGTACCCTGTATATTTTTTATCATAGATCAAAGTATTGGTAAAAATGCAGAAATTAGACACCCGATCTCATCTTTTAATAAAATATACATGGCCAAATATCAGAATTAGGCACATATCATCCATTTATATATCTATTCACTTGTGAATTGGCATAAAACACAGAGAACATTGGCATGCTTTTGTTTTTCTGTCTCTGACATTCACTAATCCTTTAATCACAGAACATTTGTTCAACTTCTCAGAGTATATCTCCTCACCAGGATAGATTGAGGATTAACCTGATGAGTGGATATACAAGTAGCATAATCCAGTTCCTGGATTATATCAGAAAGTCAATAAATGGAATTTTTGGTTTTTTTCTTTTTTCATTTTTCTTCTTTTCATTTAATGAATGACTTTTTAAGAGCCACAAGCTACACACTTTAGGAGTTTAAAGATAATTCAGCCATGTCCACTATCCTGGGAGAGTCCAGAGTCTGAGGGCAACAAGTGGACATGCCAACAGAAAAGTGTGATGATGGAAGCCATACAGGTAAACAGGACACAGTGTGGTGATATCTGCACTAATTTTCTTTTTAAAGAAGAAAATACTTAACTTGTGAACAAAAAGGGAAAAGTTCCATGCCAGAGGGACAGGTCAGAGGAAGATCATGGTACACTTGAATACAAGCAGTTCAGTACAGTGGATTTCTAAAACCCAAACTAAGGTGGGGAGGGACAGACAGGTGCAGGCAAGCCATGGAGACCTGCAAACCCAGCCCAAGAGAGCAGGCCCATGAACTCACAATAGTTTTTATTGAGGAAATAATTTTGATAGAAATCTTTTCAAACATATTTTCCACAACATATTTTTATTTATTCATTTAAAAATTTAAACCATTTTATTTAGTGACCGTTTTTACATAAAATTATGCATTCATACAATAATCTATTATGTGATTTATAGAAATAAAACAAAATGGAATTTGTTTAAAAGGCAAAGTGAACAATATTTCAATATACTCTTAAATATATTATGCTTACTAATTGTACAAAATCCATTAGTATTATTAGCATTATTATTATTATATTCTGTCACAGCATGATTGAACACATTATACTTTAAAATCTTGCTGTAACACTTTGTAATGTAGCAAATTGAAGGTTTTATTCTAAGTTTGCTTTATTTCATTGATTAAAATTAGTGGCTGTCATATCTAAAGAGGAAACCTCACAGTAACATGCAGCTATAAATGGAAGACATACGTGGTTGACTCTGTGTGTTACCATATTTATACTTTAAGATGCACATCATTATTTGGTTCTATATTTTAACACCTATAAAATTGGTACATACCTTTCACTTTGCTATTTAATTCAATTAAGTGTGATATTCCAAAGACGTATCATCTCTTTCACCAATTACACAAACTTTTGATACAATTTAGCTAGTAAAATAATTTACTAGTGATAGTAAATAGTGATAACACTATTCTGACACTACTTCATTGCAACCTAGGCAGAATGGTTTACTTTTTAATAGCTTTGTCAACTTTTACTTTACATTCAGAGGGTACATGTGAAGGTTTATGCAAGGGTATATTGCACGATGCTGAGGTTTGGGATATGATTGAACCTGCCACCCAGGTAGTGAGCACAGTACTCCGCAGCTAGTTTTTCAACCCTTGTTCTCTGTCTCCCTCCCTCCCCACCCCTTGTATCCCCCAGTGTCTATTGTTATTATCTTTTTGTCCATGAGTACCCATGTTTAGCTCCCACTTATAAGTGAGAATATGTGGTTACATGGTTTTCTGTTTCTATGCTAATTTGCTTAGAATAATGACTTCCAGCTGCGTCCATGTTGCTGCAAAGAACATGATTTTATTTTTCATGGCTGCATAGTATTCCATGGTATATATGCACATATTTTCTTTATCCTATCCACTGTTGATGGTAATGGGATTGTTGAGTCCAGTAGTAGTTCTACTTTTAGTTCTTTGAGAAACCTCTAAGCTGCTTTCCACAGTAGCTGAACTAGTTTACGTTCCCACCAAGAGTGTATAAGTGTTCCCTTTTCTCCATAGCCACACCAACATCTGTTATTTTTTTACTTTTTACTAATAATAATTCTGATTGGTGTGAGATGGTATCTCATTGTGGTTTTGATTTCATTTCTCTAATGATTAGTGATGTTAAGCATTTTTTTCATACGCTCGTTGGCCACATGTATGTCTTCTTTTGAGAAATGTCTGTTCGTGTTCCTTGCCCACTTTTTGATGGGTTTGTTTATTGCTTATTCATTTGTTTATATTCCTTATAGCTCCTTAATAGTAGATATATGTTGAATACATAGTTTGCGAATATATTCTCTCATTCTATAGGTTGTCTGTTTACACTGTTGATAGTTTCTGTTGCTGTGCAGAAGCTCTTTAATTTAATTCGGTCCCACTTGTTTTTTGTTCTGTTTTTGTTGCATGCAGTTGCTTTTGAGGACTTAGCCATAAATTCTTTGCCAAGGACAATGTAGAAAAGGGTATTTCCTAGGTTTTCTAGAATTTTTATAGTTTGATGTCTTACATTTAAGTCTTTTTTTAGTTCATCTTGAATGAATTTTTGTATATTATGATAGATAAGTGTCCAGTTTCAGTCTTCTGCACATGACTAGCCAGGGATCCCAGCAACATTTGTTGAATAGAAAATTTTTTTCCTACTGTTTATTTTTGTTGAGTTTGTTGAAGATCCAATATTTGTAGGTGTGTAGCTTTATTTCTGGGTTCTCTAGCCTGTTCCATTGGTCTACATGTCTGTTTTTGTACTAGTACCATGATAATTTGGCTAGTGTAGCTTTGTAGTATATTTTGAAGTTAGGTAATGTCATGTCTCCAATTTTGCTCTTTTTGCTTAGGTTTGCTTTGGCTGTTTGGGCTCTTTTTGATTCCATGTGAATTTTAGAATAGCTTTTCTAATACTGTGAAAAATGATGTTGGTAGTTTGATAGGAATGGCATTGAATCTGTACATTGCTTTGGATAGTATGTACATTTTAACAATATTGATTCTTCTAATCCATGAACATGGAATATTTTTCTGTTTGTATCCTCTATTATATCTTTCAGCATTGTTGTATAATTCTCCTTTTAGAACTCTTTCACCTCTTGCTTATATGATTCCTAGGTAGCATTTTTTTGGTGACTATTATAAATCAGAGTGCATTCTCGATTTGGCTCTCAGCTTGAATGTTACTGTTGTATAGAAATGCTACTGATTTTTGTACATTGATTTTGTATCCAGAAACATATGGAAGTCGTTTATCAGTTCCAGGAGATTTTTGGCGAGTCTTTAGGTTTTTGTTTTTTGTTTTTGTTTTTTTGTTTTTTGTTTGTTTGTTTTTGGTATAAAATTGTATCATCAGTGAGGAGAGTTAGCTTGATTTTTACTTTTTCCTGCTGGTTGCTCTGATTAGGACTTCCAGTACTATGTTGAATAAGATTGAAAAATATTGGGTATCTTTGTCTCATTCCAATTCTCAAGGGAAATGACTTCAGCATTTTCCTGTTCAGTATGATGTTGGCTGTAGGTTTGTCATAGATGGTTCTTAATATTTTGATATGCTCTTTTGACATCTAGTTTGTTGAGGGTTTTTATCATGAAGGGATGCTGAATTTTATTGAAAGCTTTTTTACATCTATTTAGATGATTGTATGGTGTTCATTTTAAATTCTGTTTATATGATGCATCACATTCATTGACTTGTGTATGCTGAACCATCTCTGCACTCCAGGAATAAGGCCTACTTGATAATGGTGAATTAAATTTTTGATGTGCTTCTGAATTCAGTTTACTAGTGCTTTCTTGAGGATTTTCACATCTATGTTCATCAAGGTTATCGGCCTGAAGTTTTCTTTTTTCATTATGTCTGCCAGGTTTTGGCATCAGCACGATATTAGCTTCATAAAATGAATTAGAGAGGAATTCCTCTTCCTTGATTGTTTGAAATAGTTTCAACAGGATTGATCTTTGTATGTCTGGTGGAATTCAGCTTTGAATCTATCTGGTCGAGGACCTTTTTGGTTGGTAGGTTTTTTAGGTTACTGATTCAACTGTAGAACTCATTATTGGTCTTTTCAGGGTTTCAATTTCTTCCCGGTTCAATTTGAGAGTTTGTGTGTTTCCAGGAATTTATCCACTTTCTCTAGATTTTCTAGCTGATGTTCATACAGGTGTTCACAATAGTCTCTGAGGATCTTTTGTATGTCTTGTGGGTCAGTTGTAATATTGCCTTTGTCATTTCTGTTTGTGCTTATTTGAATCTCTTCTCGTTTTTTCTTTGCTAATATACCTAGCAGTCTATCGATCTTGTTTATCCTTTCAAGGAAACAGCTTTTTATTTTGTTGATTTTTTGTATGGATTTTTGGGTCTCAATTTCATTCAGTTCTGCTCTGACTTTAGTTATTTCTTTTATTCTGCTGCCTTTGGGGTTAGTTGGTTCTTGTTTTTCTAGTTCTTCTAGGTGTAATGTTGGATGTTAATTTGAGATTGTTTTCACTTCTTGATGTAGTCATTTAACACTATAAACTTTTCTCTTAACACTGCTTTTGCAGCACTTCAAGGGTTTTGGAATGTTCTGTGTCGGTTTGCATTAATTTCAAGGAATTTAAAAAATTTCTACCTTAATGTTACTGTTTACCCAAAAGTCATTTGGAAATAGGTTGTTTGATTTCCATGTAATTTTGTGGTTTTGAGATATCTTCTAAGTATTGATTTCTATTTGTATTTCACTGTGTTATGAAAGTATGCTTGGAATAGTTTTGATTTTTTTGAATTTGTTGACACTTCACCTTATAGCCGAGCATATGGTCAATCTTAGGGTATGCTTCATGTGCAGATGAGAAGAATGAATATTCTCTGGTTTTTGGGTGGAGCATTCTATAGATGTCTATTAGGTCTAGTTGATCAAGCGTCAAATTTAAAGCCAGAATATTTTTATGAATTATTTATTTATTTATTTATTTTTGAGATGGAGTCTCGCTCTGTCACCCAGGCTGGAGTGCCGTGGCACAATCTCGGCTCACTGCAAGCTCCGCGTCCCGAGTTCATGCCATTCTCCTGCTTCAGCCTCCAGAGTAGCTGGGACTACAGGTGCCTGCCACCACACCTGGCTAATTTTTTTGTATTTTTAGTAGAGACAGGGTTTCACCACGTTGGCGATGATGGTCTCGATCTCCTGACCTCATGGTCCCCCTGCCTCGGCCTCTCAAAGTGCTGGGATTACAGGCATAAGCCACCATGCCTGATCTTTATAATTTTTTTGTCTTGATTATTTGTCTAGTGCTGTCAGTGGAGTGTTAAAGTCCTCCACTATTATTGTGCGGCTGTCCAAGTCTTTTCATAGGTCTAGAAGTACTTGTTTTGTGAATCTTGGTGTGTCAATATTGGGTAAGTATATATTTAGGGTAGTTAAGTCTTCTTGTTGAACATTTTACCATTGTGTAAAGTGCCTTTCTTTGTATTTTGTTTGTTTGCAGTTGTTGATTTAAAGTCTGTTTTATCTGACATCAGATTAGTGACCCCTGTTCTTTTTTTGTTTTCTGTTACCATAAATCTTTCTCCATCCCTTTACATGTAATTACATGTGAAATGGGTCACTTGAAGAAAAATATGGTAGGGCCTTGTGTTTTTTTTAAATACAATTTGCTATTCTATGCCTTTAAAGTGGGGGCATTTAGACGGTTTACAGGAGGAGGATGATTCTTATAAGGTGGCATCTGGGCAATAATATGTCCAGGGGGAGGGGTTAACAAGCAAGTTAAAATTCTAATAAAAGTTTTTCTACTTGGGAGAATTTTAAACAAGTTGGAAAATACTATTTTCAAGTTATTTACTGTGAAAATATTAGTATTTTTGTAGTTTTCACATGTCATTTGGCAACAAAGCCACATACAATGAAAATATTTCCAAATAACTGTTTACAAAATGCCGTTTATTTCTCACATTTTACATAACTTACAGACACAGATTAAAAGAAGTTTTTAAAATTTAAAAATATCTGCTACATATGTGACTGATGGCCCGCATATTATAGCAGAAAAAGTGATGTAATTTCAAAACAGAAGACAGGATTGTGTAAAAGGAAGATTACTAACTCGTCTCTATGTCCCACACCTCTTCCCAGTAGTTTGTGATGAAGAAACCTTTGAACCTTTGCATGGTTGAAATAAAAATATCTTCATGACCTTTTCCTATCATATTACAATGTGAAGTAAACATAGCAATATATTTAGAAGTCTTGATTTTATTAAATTAATATTTTATACTACATTGTGCTCTTCTGTTATCTTCAGCTTCTGTACATCAATACCTTGACTCATGTGACACGGCCTAACTGGCTGTTCACTATATATGTGTGCTATTCTATTAATGAAAATAGTGAGATTAACTATTCAAGCCTCTATATGAGTTTGTTAATTGCCTTTTTGTGACTGAGTTCTAGCCAATGAATCTGCCCAGAAATGACTTGCTTCACTTCCAGATATGGCTTATGGAAACCGCTCAATCTCAGCATTTCTCTTCTTACTGGGACACTCACGGTAAAACGGAAAATCACATACAGAAAACGGGGTAGGGGGACAAAAGTTGATAGAGACTTCTTTTTGCCACTAGATGGAATAATGTCCCTCCCTTCTAAATGACGTTCACATTCTAATTTTTAGAATCTGTGAATATGTCAGGTTGCATGAGAAAGCAGAGTAAACGTTGCAGAGGCACTCAAGATTGCTAATTTGCTGATACTGTGGTGTGGAGATTGTCCTGGATTATCTAATTAGATCCAATTTAATCATGAGAGTTATTGTAGCGGAAGACGGAGACAGAAGTGACCGCATCAGAGTGAGTAAGAAAGACTCATCTGGCTACTGATGGCCTTGATGATGGAACAGAGGCCACAAGTCAAGAAATGTAGGCAGCCTCGGGAAGCTAAAAAAGGCATTGACCATTTTCCCTGAAGACTTCAGAGGGAATATAGCCCTGCTGACACAGTGATTTTAGCCCAGTGAGACCTATTTTGGGCTTTTGACTCCTACAACTATAAGCTAACAAATCTGTGTCATTATAAGCTAGTAAGTATGCAGTAATTTACTACAGCAGCCGTAGGAATCTAACACAACCACACACTTTGTATCTACTCTCCATTTCTGTATACACCAATACATTTTGGGGGTCATTTTAATACTTTAACTAAATTAGAAAATGACACTTTGTAGTGTGTTCCTGCTTTAGCATAGAACTAAAGTCTTTGGCATTGTCCTAGCAAATCTATGTTTAGCATTGAGCTCAAATGACTTCATAGGTTGGAACCTCAATGAACAATGCGGTGCAGTGGAATCATATTTGGTTAAGCTGTAGCCTGCAATAACTTGGCAAGTGGACCCTATGCCTGATAAACTTGCAGCCTTAAGTGAAGGGGTGGGAAAAAGCCAGTGCATGCACTTTGACTATTGTTAGGTCCCCTTAGCATAGAATTGTAAAAAAGAAAAAGTTTAGACAAAAATAGATGGCATGCCAAGCAGAGATCAAAGAAAATGAGGGGTCCAAAGATCAAGGGGCTATATACTGGAAAGGTTAACTCTTTCTGGAATCCTATTCATAAGATAAAGACTAAACAAGGCTTTGAGTGACAAAAAAGAAAATCTTGGTTTAAAAAACTGAATCTTATAGCAGAGATTAGAATACGGGTGTGTTATTTCCTTTCAAGTATATTTTTTAGATGCCTTTAAGGTGAATACTATTAGGATAAAGAGAGACAGAGATAGAGATGAACAGACAGAGAGAGAGAGAAGGGCAGAAAAAAGTAGATCTGAGGCTATGTTTAGAAAAAAACAAAGCAAAAATAGTAATGATGTTTACTGGTACATAAAATTAATACCAACTACAAGCAAATGAATCAGAAACTCACAAAGTGTTTGAGAAAATTGTGTTGCTAAAGAATCCTCATTCCTGTGGACATGAACTTACAATAGTAATAATAATAATAATAAGATCCAGGAGCCTCTACACAAGTAAGGCAAGCAAAATAATTTATTATTTGAGGTTCAAAACAACTCTGCATCCTCTCTCCACCACCAGGTAGTGGGTTGTGAAAACCTTGCATCCCCAAGTGAGGGTGCCCTTCTTGCTGCCCCTTCAGATGAGCCCATGTAGGATAGCTGGCTGAAGGAGAACTTTCCAGGGATGGGAGTCAAGAGGACAACGGATACGAGGGTTCCTTCAGAAGGCAGGATCAGAGCCTTGTCAGGGACCCTTCCCATTTGCAGGACAGTGCCTTTCTCATAACTGCCCCACAGGAAATCATAATTCTGCCAATTGTAAATACCGTAATGCTGTCTCTGATTTATTTTCCTTTTACGATGGAATCTTCATTCGGATTCCTCTTCCTGCTACATCAATGTTTTGGTGTACATTGGTTCACAGGTCATCACACCACGAGGACCTGCATTGGGAACAGTAGAGAAGAGTCTACAACACCTGGAAATTCTAGATCTTAAGCTCCATGTAGTGACTGGGTATAACTGTGTACTCTCTCACATGGGGAAAGAATGGGAAATTTCTGTGTGTGGTAAGAACGTAAACATAAGTAGCTGCGGATATGTGAGGTAGATTAGGATATTGCATATTGCATAGCTGTTTGCAAAGGCTATACTCTTTTATCTTTTTTTTTTTTTTTTGAGACAGAGTCTAGCTCTATTACCCAAGCGATTCTCCTACCTCAGCCTCCTGTGTTTGACCCCCAAAATGACACACTGAGTAGCTGAGATTACAGGCATTCACCGTTATGCCTGGCTAATTCTTGTATTTTTAGTAGAGACAGAGTTTCAATATATTGGCCAGGATGATCTCAAACTCCTGACCTCAGGTGATCCACCTGCCTTGGCCTCCCAAAGTGCTGGGATAACAGGCGTGAGCCACCACACCCAGCCTACTCTTTTATCTTGGTCATCTGCAGTCATGTCCTGACTGCTCTTGCAGTTAGGTATGGATTTGGACTGGGTTTATCAAGAATTGATGTTGCTATCACTTCCATGTTTCTTTCTTTCTTTCTTTTTTTTTTTTGTCTTGATGCTCTTGAGCTCAGAAATCTTAGATGTCACATATGGGAGATGACAGATCCACATGATGGAAACAAACTGGATTCTGTAGTTACTCTACAGAAAGCTGACTGTTGACCAAGAGGACCTATAATGGACTTATAAATGAATTAAAAAACTGATATGATGTAATGGGGTTTGGCCACTGAAATTTTGGTGTTTCTTTGTTATACTCAGCCAGCATTTCTTAAACCAATATATCCTTAAATATGGGAATAAAAACATTTTTTATCTGATGCCATCCTTACAATCTTAGCCTGAAATTATTATCATTTTTTAATCTTTAAATATTTTTGGTTTCATTTTGGCCAAAGCAGTTGTTCCATGATAAACTAAGATCACATGTGTTTAACATGATTTAATAATTGGAGTATTTTCTTTCTTTTTTATTTTTTTGGCATAGCTTTGATACTAAGTTTTTATATGTCTTGGTAATCATGCTGAATTTATCCTACTATTAGCAAATAAGTCCAGGGACAAAGTCAATAAGGCTCATTGTTAATTAAAGCTGTATGAAGTAATTATCCATAATTGTGGTTATAAATACATATATTTGTTAAATTTATGAAATTTATTGACATTTCATATACACCAAAAAACTCAAGAGGTTAACATAAACAAAAGTATTAATTTAGTTGTCGAAAAAAGAAGGCAAAAGTAAAAGTTTACTAGAGAAAAATCTTAATTGCAGAATCCCAGTTAACTAGGTGGAGGAAAATAAAAAGAGTGGTGTCCCAGTTGTCAAGTGAAACAAAAATTTCAGGTAGGAAAGATTGATCCACTGTCAAATGCCGCTGGTGGGGTGAATGAGATGAAGGCTAAGAAACCTTCATATGGTTTTGCAATACGAATCCCATGGGCAACCTTGATGGATGACTCATTTAGGTAGTAAGAGAAAAGCAGAAGGCATTCCACAAAGATATGCAATTAGCATGAGCAGAGGATAAAGTGTATAGGTTTATAGTGTTTAACCTCAAAGAAGAAAGTTGAGAAAATTGCCAATATAAAATATATAACCAATGGAAGGAATTAAGATAATATAATTTCTAATGTGCATGTGGCTCATGAGCACTGGCTTATGCTAGATGCTGTGTGTAGCACACATAGCCCCAAAAGAAGTTGAGTAACATTACCCCCATTTTTCAGATAAGATACTAAGTCCTGAAAGGCTTTGCCCCACGCCTGAGGTCTTGGGGCTGTTATTAGTACTGTAGTCAGGTTCCATGCCCTTGTAGTTTCCACTTGCAAGCCCAAGGCCATCATAACATATGATCACATTGTAAAATAAACATTTCTCAGAATCGTATCTTCGTGCTTTTCCATTACCCCGAATCAATCACACAAATGTCTGTTGAATTTGGAATATTTAAAGAAGCATTAAGAAACTGGAACTGAGAGAGAAATAAAGCATAGTGATAGACATGCATTAAAATTAAAAAGACTTTTGAAAGATGTAATCTTGGGACAAATAGCAGAAGCTGAAAGTGAGTCTGCAAGTTGATTGGCTTTATCATCAAGGAAAAGAGCACAGAGTTCAGAGAGCTGAAAGGAAGGATGTGAAATTGTGCAGTCTCCCCTGTCCTGACACATCAGACATGCTCCAGAAGAAAGTGGGAAGACCAGGGGTATAACCATGACACCCAATAGCATGTGAGAAGGTTAAATGGAGATGATCTAGACATTAGGATTATTCTGTCTTCAGAACTAATAATGGATGTGGAAAAGGTGAAAATGAGTGGGTAGAGTGACTGTTAAAACCATAAAGATTGCCAGTTGTTATAGCTATGGGCAAGAATATGTCAGTGGAGAATTGGTTTCAGTTGCTTTTCTGATGGTTTTTTAGCTCAATATCTTAGAGGCCTACAATGCACAATCTGTTAGCAACTAACAACACTGGATTATTAGTAAATTATCACTAGCTTGGTCCTGGTGGAGGTAGCTACTAGAAGTCAACCTAAGCAAATAACAGGAAACAAGAAACACAGAACAAAATTGTAAGTGATTTCAGAGGATGACTCCAAGGTTCTGGATTTCTAGTCCCCATAGCAAGAGCGAACTCACTTTAGATGAGCTCAGACACTTTGGTTTTACACTCAGGGGAAATAAAAGCGCTACATTAAGCTCTTGATTCTTGGGATGGGGGTTAATTGGATGAGACTAAACAAATTCTATTTAATTTTGGAAGGTGCTAAAAGTTAAACTATAAATAATGTATCTTATGCTGTCTACAATTAAAACTGTTCACACAAATATTGCTGCTGCAAACTTTTTTTCATCAAATGGATACTGCCCTCTGATGCTGTGTCAACAACTGGGATTTTGTATGAAATTCACATTGAAGTTGAACTTGCACCTACAGAGACCTGTCAGTCTCTCCACACTTCATTTCTTGACATTATCCATTTCTGCCCACATTGTTTTTATTTATTAATTTAATTTAATTTAATTTAATTTGAGACAGGGTCTTGCTCTGTTGCCCAGGCTATGGTGCGGTGGCAGGATCACAGCTCATTGCAGCCTCAACCCCCTGGGCTCAAACGATCTTCCCACCTCAGCATCTCAAGTAGCTGGTACCAAAAGCATGTGCCACTATGCTGGTTAATTAAAAAAAATTGTAGAGACAGGGTCTCACTATCACTCCCAGGCTAGTCTTGAACTCTTGGGCTCAAGTGATCTCTCTGCCTTGGCTTCCCAAAAGCCTGGGATTACAGGCATGCATCATTGCACTTGGCTGTCTTCGATGGCTCATTTTCTTCCTATTCCTTTGCATTGCACCATCTGGAATCCCTATATTACTGTAAATAAATTGTCCAACATTGCTGACTCTTAAAAGCATCCCTTTCAGGGAGCAATTCAGCCTGCGGAAACAGAGAGGGTCTGGATTTGCAATTATATATGTGGTGCAATTAACCCCACGTGGTGTGTAATTAACCCCACGTGGTGTCTCTCCTCCTCCCACCTTTCCTGCAAAGCCAACATTAATGCTATGCACTGTATGCTGCTACTGTGACTGGAGCGGGCATAGAAAGATGGCTGAGAGCGGCCGGGCGCGGTGGCTCAAGCCTGTAATCCCAGCACTTTGGGAGGCCGAGGCGGGTGGATCACGAGGTCAGGAGATGGAGACCATCCTGGCTAACACGGTGAAACCCTGTATCTACTAAAAATAAAAAAAAACTAGCCGGGCGTGGTGGCGGGCGCCTGTAATCCCAGCTACTCGGAGGCTGAGGCGTGAGAATGTCGTGAACCCGGGAGGCGGAGCTTGCAGTGAGCTGAGGTCGCGCCAGTGCACTCCAGCCTGGGTGACAGAGTGAGACTCCGTCTCAAAAAAAAAAAAAAAAAAAGAAAGAAAGATGGCTGAGAGCTATTTCCCTCTACCTCTTTAAACCTTCAAACATGGCTCATTTTACTTCTTTTTCTTAATGAAAGTATAATCCTTCCCCCGACCCAACCAAATAATTCCCGTAGTTCCCAAGATGGTAGGCTTCTTGTTCTCCTAAGGCCCAATGACTATAAAACGCTTTTATGAGGTGATCGTTCTTCTACTTCCACCTTCCCCTACCAATTATTATTTCAGTTAAGGGGTGAAATGTATGTGCTGTGTGGTTCATGTCATCCACACAAAGCACTGTGCTAATAAGTGGTTTTCCCCATATGTTGACAATGTTGTAACCTAAAGTCCCATTTTTACTCACGCTGGATCTTGTATCACCACTTGTTACTTTGGTGCCCAAGGTGATAGCATCTAGAAACCTCAACTCACAGCTCCTTAATCCCCCATTTCGGAATCCTTAACTCATCAGACCGCAGTCTAAGAGCTCTCCAGGACTGGATGATGTCACAGCTGGATGTGTGGTGGGAACTGGCCCAGAGCAAAACTCTTTCCCACCCTTATTTAACTCACTTCACCCAATCCACTGTCCTTTTTCTTCTCCCACTCTCATTCCTGGCTCTTTTCTTCAGCTTCCAAAGAACTTCAAACACTTGATTTTCTTATTTCTCCCAATCTTTCACTAACATATGAACTTCATTTTTCATTCTGACAAAAATGTGGGCTTAAACATGAACAACTAGTAAAGTGAGAGATTTTCAAGGCAGGTCAAAGAGAAATAAACATAGAAAGTGGGAGAAGGCAAAGGGGAACATGATAGGCATTTTCACCATCTGAAACAGTATTAGACAGAAAAAGAGGTGAACATTGTTTCATAAGCCCCTCCAGAGCACTCCCTAACCACAGTTCAGAGATTTGTTTGCACAGACTGTACAGGTATTTTACAAAGTAGAGAACAATCAATACTATATTTAAGGTATCACTTTCCTTTCCCGAGGACAAGAGTTTACTTGCTGGTGTGTTTGTTTGCTTGTTTTGACCACTGATGATGATCCTTAGCACTAGAATGGTCCCTGCCCATAGGAGGCAATCAATAAACACATGTTAATGAAAGGATGGATGGAAGAATGCATGAACATGTTTTCTTAAAGAGTGAAACAAGCTATTGTGCTAGGAACTGTGCGTACATCACCTCTGATCTTTTAGTAGAGAGGCTCAAATGTGCAGTCATTTTGGGTACATCATTAATAATCATGGCAATTTTACTCCCAGAAAAGTCTGTTGCACACGTGGTATATGTTAAGGCAGAAAACAGTTTGGGAGAGAGAGCTGCTCCAGTGGGTAGATCTAGGACCAAAAGATTAAAAATAGTGGAAGATAAGCTCTAATTTGATATAAAGAAGAGCCTTCTAACCATTAAAAAATCTGGGTTTTTTTTTTTGGATGTAGAGAGAAAAAAAAGTTAGGCCAGATGGCTGAAAATCAAATATATTAATTTTCATGATAATTAGGTATTAGGTTTTTACAATATAGACTTTTCCTCGAACGATTTCTACTTCCAAAAAGTTGTCCTTGAAGCTGCAGAGGTACTAAAATGTTGGGAGCAGTGGAGTGGGCCAATGATCTCCAAGGCCTCTGGGCTGGACCTGCACTTCAAGCAGTGGATGGCAGGTCAGTGCAGATTGCCTTCAAGTGATTCCTCACTTTAACACTTACATCTTCATTCTCATCTCTGCCTTGTCTACAATCTTAATAGGAAACTTAACAAATGGGAAAGAGTCTAAATAAAGTTAATGTGATCAGAGGAAGGTTCAGTTTAGGACCTTCTCCAATCTGACTAGAGAGAATTCTGGAGGGAGCCATAGTGGGAAAGCTTAGGTCTTCAGAAGGCAGCGCAGATGAGGTTGGAAGTGAGAAGAGGTCAAGGAAGAAATCTAGCAAGGCTGGAAAACACAACAGATTTCCTTCATAAATTTGCTTGGGATTTAATCAGCAAAGAAACCTCAGGTCCCACATACAGCAAGGAATTTCCTAAGTTAGAAGAGATCTTTTGTCCACCTAATGTATATTTTATAAATGAACTTATTCAGGCACCAAAAGTGTAAATATATTTCTCAAGTTTACTGGACAATTATATGGAACCCAAGTCATCTTGTATGTTTGTTTGGTCATTTTACATTATTCCTCTGCGTAGGCTGTTGAATAGTTTCTGATTATGCAGTAGATATTTGAATTACCTTATCTGCCTTGGTCAAATTTCATCAAAATATCCAAAGTAATAATACTATTTTTTAGAGCCTTCGACATAAACATTTTAGATGTTTGACCTACCCTTTTTGAAATCCATAATCCTCATGACTCTCAGATCCTGAATATATTAGAGAAAAGGAAACATTTATTTATATAAAAATAGGAAAAAAATGAATGGAAATACTAATGACCATATATGGCAACTGTCAATCATAGAATAATGTGAAGTAGTAATTATCTGTTACAGGTTTATCACTGTCATGGCCCATGACTATTTTCTAAGGTCATCAGTGAAATAGTTTTTGAAATTAATGGAACATCCCCAAGTGTGCAGAACATTTGTTTGATCATTTGATTGTTTTATCTCACTTGATTCCCATGTCAGACTATGAGGTGGGTATTGTTATCCCCATATTCCAAAGGAGGCAACCAAGGCTCCCAGAGTATAAGTGACCAGTCCATTGTCACACACACAGACAGCCTGGTGCAAGGATTCCAAGCGTATCTGATGCTAGTCATAATGCACACTTCTCTAGTAATTTGAACTCCTCCCTTGTGAATTGTGGGAGGTTCCCACCATCCTGGGTACCTGCCCATGAAACTGCTGTGAGTGTGAGTGAGCCTGGGAAGTGTTTTACCTGTTTGCTCACAACTTCAGATTAGGAGTCAGCCCCACTCAGAAAAAGCTTTGAGGATCCTTGCATTCAGTCCTGTTTGTCAACATCATGTTCTCTTTCTATGCAAAAAACCAGGAGGTGCTGGGGACCAACTGTTTGGCTTTAAATGCTCAAAGGGAGAGTCATGTCAAAGGAATATGAAAACAAGTGAGAATTCCAGAATTCAGAGATGAACTGACCCCTCGAGTGGGGAGGCATCTTCAATCATTTCTCCTTTGTTCTTCCCACTCATCACCCTGATTCTCTGACTCTGCGCTTTTCCTACTGATCTCCTGTTGGTCGCTCCCTGTCCACTTGGTCTCTCTCCCTCTCCTACTCTCTTCCTCCTTTTCTCTGAATTACCTTTCCTTTCAGGTGCATTATAGCCACCGCATCCTACTGAGGCAGGTACCCTTTGAGGAGGGTTGGCAATTCATGCTGGATCCTGTCTCTGCTCAGTTTCTGTAGCATTCCAGCTTCCTGCTTCAAGCTCATCTCTGCATGTTAAGTATGGCTTGAACTTTTCCCCTCTTTCAAAATTGTTGTTTCTTCCAAATGCTCATAAGCACTTCTAACCACTTGCAGTATGTTTTGATTTGCCAGCTGTTTCTTCCTGGCACTCATAGAAGGTTCCAGCCATCTGCTTGCCAAGTAGAAAAAGGGAACGTAAAAATATGCTTTTCCTCCAGCAACACACATACTTTAACCTCTATTTCTAACCTTGCCCTCCAATCCAGCCACTCTGAGATGCAGAGCATATCTTTATATATCCTTCTCAAAATGGCAAAACGTAACAGTACTCGGTTCCCACATAAATAAAATAAATTACAAAGAAACCACACTCTGTAGCCATGGTGTGTGTGTGTGTGTGTGTGTGTGTGTGTGTGTGTGTGTGTGTGAAGGCAGGAAGGAACTGAGCAGTTGTTAAGCTGCACAGTAAGAACTGGGAGGGAGAGCAATAGTCTTTACTCTGAGATTTGACATTATTCTCTCAGTCTTTGGGATCTGATTTGGAATATGGGGAAGAGTTAGAGATGAGCTGTTGGATTTGTAAGCTCTTTTGAGGCCTCCAAATGCTATAAAGGTAGAACCGTGCACCTTGGAGGTCTAGACTTACATAGTAAATTCTTCTGTTGCTTAATCTTTTTGAATCATCACTTATTTCATCTGTAAAATAAAGATGACACTGTTTATGTCCAATGCTTGCTAAATGAATTCTGGGAGAAAACATTTTTGTAATATTTGACTGATGATATGAAAGATTTTGCAGAGGGTGAGCTCCAGAAAGGCAATTATCTTAAATAAGAAAATATGTTCAGAGAAGATTTTAATGTCATGAAATATTCAATTATACTTAACACAGGTATCTATGCATATTCTTCCGTTTTTATGGAATGCAGAATCTCTTTGAGGAGCATCAGAACATCTTTTCAATTGTTACTCAGAGATGGACCTATCTAATGGGTATTCAGGCCTTCAGCACAGTGGATGCCTCAACCTCAAAATACATCCTGCAGATGACAGTAAACTGCAGTCCTTGTTTGGGTTGGCACTGTCCTTAGACCTGGGCCCTGTGCTGCAGAAGGCCCAGAGCCACCTTTCCACGGCTGTACCCTTGCCCTAGGGGGATGCAGCAGCAATGCCAAGGAGACGCGCTGTCCCCGCCATTCTAGGTCACACTATGGGAATCCAAAACACTGAAGTTTCCTCTTCCAGGACTGTGCAATGTGGTGGGTGTGAACACTCTCATCCAGAGAGCTGAGAGGTGTGGATGGAACTTGGCCATGAGGGCCACTGTGCCCAAAATGTAAATGCATCCCCCTTGTCAGGAACAGGAGAAAGCAAGGTGACACAGTATGGCATGGGTTGGGTGTGCCTACTTGATCTTGCTTCAGAACTCACAGATATTGAGGAGGAAGTCATGGGCCAGGTCGCTGTCATCCTTAAATGCACCGTTTTCCTAACTAAAGCTGGTTTTCCTGGTTTCCTTCAGTCCATTCTCTGCATAGAAGCCAGTGATGTTCTAAAAGTAAAATCAGATCAAGTTGCTATCAGCCTAAAATCCACCAGAGTCCTTTGCAATGAGAAGGAAATCCACACACTTCACCACACCTGCAGGGCCCTGTCCACCTGTCTCTCCTCATCCTGTGACTTTCTCCCTGTGCCTTGGACTCGGCCTCCCTGCTCTTCTCTTGCCATCTGTTGCACAAATCTCATTTCTCTCTTGGTCTTTGCACCTGCAGTTCCTCTGCTCTTGCCCCATATCTTCATGTGGCATTTGATTCCAATCTTTTAGCTGTGCTCCTCAGATAGGCCTTCCGCCCTCCTTCCAAATCTTCATTAGTCCTTCTTCTTACCATAATTCATGTTTGGGAAAAACATTTTCAAAGTTATATTGCCTACTGTTACGTTTACATACATATGTCTACCTCCCTCCATTAGAGTGGAGCAGGGACCTTGGGGGCCTTGTGAACATTTTGTCCTCATGGTCTATAGCAGTGTCTGGCTCTCCATGGGCGTTACTTGCATGACTGACTTGAAGGCACTGAAGGACGCTTGACATAAGAGGGATGTCACTGGGATTTCAAGAGAATCAGCTGGAAGTGGTGTTTCATGCCTGTAATCCCCGCACTTTGGGAGGCTGAGGCAGGAGGATCACCTGAGGTCAGGAGTTCAAGACCAGCCTGACCAGAATGGAAAAACCCCATCTTTACTAAAAATACAAAATTAGCTGGGTATGGTGGTGGGCATCTGTAATCCCAGCTACTCGGGAGGCTGAGGCAGGAGAATCGCTTAACCTGGGAGGAGGAGGTTGCAGTGAGCCAAGATCGTGCCACTGTGCTCCAGCCTGGGGGACAAGAACAAAACTCCATCTCAAAAAAGAAAAGAAAAGAAAAAAGAATTGCCACATATGCAGGACGACTCCAGTGCAGCACACCTGGATGTGGGCGGGAGTGAAGGTCTGTGTTTCACCTGAAGGCATTCCTGCCCCCCAACCCCAATTTGCAACCACCGATGCAGCATCCTGGGGGAGAAGCTGTGATGTAAAGATAAGAACCATGTCACTAGGGGCTCAGAAGCACAACAGTGAGCCTGTCTCCCACCCAAGAGTGGGCCAGAAAGGACAGTAGGTCCCACTGCAGCGAGTGCTGTGAAAAGGCAACAACATGAACTAAACCGCTGGCAGCACAGTTGCCGCTCTGGGGAGGCTGACAGTGATGTAGGCAGCAACGGGTGGGCTGTGAGGAGAAATGCAGCAGCAAGAGCTGGGGATGTGGGCATTGCCCTGTTTTATGTGACCCAAAGCTTCTCTCCAGCTTGCGTAGTTTAGAGGAGAAGTTTTGGGGAGAAGTAAAGTTTAGGTTCTAGGGGATATTCTTGTAGCCTATGTAATTATTCTGGAAATATTTAGCTATATCCGAAAGGGAGATTCTGGGGAAAATTTGCAGTCAGTGGGAGTGAGAGGTGAAGGGTGAGATTGGAGCACTTATGTATATGGGTCACGTTTATAATTCCAATGCAAATGAAGCCTCCTATATACTGAGCACCTCTGTAAATAGCTGTGTCTGGGTAAGACTTTCCATGGTCTGCTTTGGAGGAGACTAATCAGAGATCACTTACAGTTAATGTACTCAGTCAATCCAGCCCTCATATGACTCTTACTGCATGGAGGAGTCAGGGTCAGGGTCAGGACCCATAGGCTCAGGGTCCCTAATAATTACAGACTGTTTCATTTCTCTATGTTAGAAATTTTTCAATGTCTTCTCAGACAATGAGGTATTCCCTAAAGGCTACATGTAATTTTAGGCTACTTCAGGGCTCATCAGGAGAGGCTTGTCGAAGCCCCGAAATGAATATGACCAGTTCATGCACTAAGAGTCCTCACCCTTGCGGACTAGTGCCCCATTCCTAGTGGTGGTCTCTGTGGCTGCTAAGTGAATAGCTTAGGTCTTCACAGGATTCACGCACACAGATTCAGAGTCTACGTTGTCTCTGAGCGGTGGTTGTTAGAGTGTACATACTCAGTTCTATTATTGGAGCCACTTTTCCCTTTCTTTCAGCGTGTGCAAGCCAATATTGCCTTCCACAGATTTCTGAGGATAAACACTGTCATCTTAACTTCTGTTGCAGAGGTTCATATGGGAGACTATAATTGAGGCATGAGTGCTAAAAGTGGGTAGACATTTCTCTAGTGCAGGCTTTGCTGAGATTTGCAGAGTAGCTCAGTCTGTTCTGGAAGGAAGACCCAGCATGTAAGTCCTTCTTCAGAGAACACTGAACAGCCAGACCTCTGCAACTTTATCAAGATGAAGGAAATGTTTGGATTGGCTTTCTGGATACCTAGAACATTCTTACCTCTTGATGGTACAGAACTATCTTTAGACATGCCATGGTTCAATTGTGTCCCCCAACGTTCATGTGTTGGAAACTTAATCCCCAAAGCAACATTGTAGAAAGGTGGGATCTTTAAGAGGCGATTAGATCATGAGGGCTCTGCTCTTGTGAAATGATTCATGTTGTTATAGCAGAAGTGGGTACCCATTCTTGAGAGAGTGGGTTTATTATGGAAGTGAGTTCAGCCCTCCTGCTCTCTTGCTGTCTCTTGCCCATTCACCTTCTGCCATGGGATGATGCAGCAAGAAGGCCTTGCCAGATGCCGGCACCTTGCTATCGGACTTCCTGGCCTCTAGAATCATAAAAATTAGATTTATTTTATTCGTAAATTATGCAGTTTGTGGTATTCTGTTAAAGCAGTAAAAAACAAACAAAGACAGTACACATGGTTCAGAGATGTATGATATCAACTCAACCACTTAAGAAAATCTGTGTGAACCTTAGAGAAGACCTATATCTCTGTTCAGGGATCAGTGAGAAGGCCCACGTGATTGCTGAGCCTGGGAAATAGTGGGATTCAGCAGACAATAGCTTCCTCTTCTAGTCCTTATCTTCTTGGAACCCTAAGGAGAAAACTGAATTCATGCATGTAAAAATAAAAATAGGAAAGAAGTTTCCACCCAGATCTTCCCTATATATGTAAACAGGTCATTTATTATTTCATTGCAACAGAAGTACTTTTATTTCAGCTTAACTTGAACTACAAGAGTTGGAGTAATTGCTTTGTCATCAGTAATTCATTTTCATTCTTATGTGCTTGAAGTTGCAGCTAAAGTAGAACAGTTACACACACTGAAGCCATGCTTTATAAGATTAATTTCACATATCCTAAAATTCACCAGGCGAAATCATGCACTATTTAATTCCTGCAGCACTTGAATGCTATTTAAGGAGAAAAGAGGAAAATAAATCAGAGAACCTTACCTTTGATTTCAAAGACATCTGAAAGGCTCTGAGCGTGGTGCTTCCTTGAAGCCAGCAAATGACAGAATTTACCTGGAAAGGATAATGGCATGGAGAAGGCAGGTCCCAGCCTCAAACTCTGAGGAAGCAGTTGAAGTGGAATCCATCTTCTTCAAAAGGTAGTCCACGTCTGATAATAGGGCTTTATTTCCAGCTGAAAAGACTGATTGTTTAATTTAAACATTTGAGATGATTATTCTCCATCACTCTTGACTTAGTTTGCTCTTATCAAGCCAAATCTCTGTAATCTTTGCAGAAATTTCATACTGATAATAAGTTCTATAATGAGACACTCTATGCTTGTGGCATTAATAATCTGACAGCAACAGACAAAACTGAATTAATACCTGTAAAGAATCAGTTTACTGTGGGTGATTAATGAGCGGATTCAAACTCAAATATTCAAAGCATAACATTTAAAATCACATCATTTGATTCCTATAGAACAGTGAGCTGTTATAAAATAGTATGTTTCTTATTAGGATAATCAGTTAATTATCTAGGTGAGCTTAAGGCCCATGTGTTCTACTGATACATGATTATGACGTGTATTTTGCATGTGGGAGTTTCCACTCTTATTGGAACTCAGCATTGATGCATCTAGGAAGTTTAAGGCTGTAGGAGTCTGGGGTCACACTAGTATGGGGATGAGTTGCACTAAGCAAAGACTTGCCAGGGCAACTGTCTCCTGTTTTAGAATTTTTATCTTGAAACATCCTGTCTCAACTGCAGCCAGGTAGGCTGTGGGTAAGGGTTTGGGGATATGGTTTGTCCTGTTCAGGAGGAGTATTCCCTGACATTGTTTTTGAATGACTGGTGCATGGTGACCACTGGGTAGTTCTTGTTGCTGAGTTCTCTACTGTCAGTGCAGCCCTACTGTCTGGATCAGAATGAGCCCTCCCCACCACCACCCAGCCCACCTGGGGAGGCCACCACTGTGCTCAAATCCCAAACTGCAACATGAACCCTAGGGTTGGGGATGAGGGCGATCACAGGAACCTTTTCCCTCATTTGAAATCATAATCGAGCCAGGGGCAGTGGCTCACGTCTGTAGTCCCAACACTTTGGGAGGCTGAGGCAGGCAGATCACAAGGTCAGCAGATCGAGACCATCCTGAGTAACATGGTGAAACCCCATCTCTACTAAAGATACAAAAAAATTAGCTGGGTGTGGTGGTGTGCACCTGTAGTCCCAGCTACTCAGGAGGCTGAGGTAGGAGAATCGCTTGAATCGAGGAGGTGGAGGTTGCAATGAGCTGAGATCGTGCCACTGCACTCCAGTCTGGTGACAGAGTGAGACTCTGTCTAAAAAAAATAAAATAAAATAAAAATAAAAATAAATAAATTAAACTATAATCGGATTTTCCAGCCTGAACAAGCTTTTCAGTTTCCTTGTCCTATATTTGAAACAGCCAGTGACAGATTTAAGCAGAGCAGTTAGCTCATTTATCTGGTGAGTGTATTTTCCAGATATCACCTTCCTGCCTGCAAGCTTAAATGCAAATACAATGTGTTCTTCTAACCATTAAAAAAAAAAAATTGTGAGCAGAGCTGTATTTATCAGGCAATATGACCATTTTTGTTTTAAAATTTTGCTAAGGTGTACTGACACTCATCTGGGCAATATGAAATCATTCATAGAAGATGAATTTAAATGAGATAATGCATTTTGTAAAGCACTCAGTAAACTTTAAAATGTTACAAAATATGAAGTGCTACGATTATAAAGTGAGCATCCAAGCACCTTATTTTATGCATTACTACAGCAAAGTTTGGTGATTTAGAGGGAATTGGTTCTCAATATTCTGTAAGTCAGGAAATCCTGAGGGTGTTTAGAAATGAATAGAGAGAGGGAGAAGTTGCTGACCTCGTGTGATTATATTCTCTTTTGCTCTCTCTCTCTCTTTCTCTGTTTTTTCATTTCTATAAAATATTACTCTGAATATATTAGTTCATGCATTTACCTAATTTCCTGGCAGACATGCTTTAAGTGCCTATTATGTTTTTGGTACTGTCTCAGGGGATAGGCTGAGATTTGATCGGATAACCTTTGGGAACATTTTGTTTTAGGAAACTGAGAGTCACTGCCTTCCCTGTTGTTTAAGATTTCTGCACTCATAGTCTTCTCTTGGTATCACCTTTCTGTCCGTAAACCCTGGTTCTTTTGAACTCAGTGCATCAATACCCATTATCGAAATCTGCAAAATCAGTGCATGTCAGTACAAGATTATTCTCTAAGTATTTTAATTCTACCTAAGGTATAAAGGAAATTAATATACAATTTTTACATTAATTGCTGAGAGTAATTTGGGGGTTACCCGTGAACACCCAAAATAACGTCTTTCATTTCAGACAGTTTGTTGACATAAAAATAAAAATAATATTTTGAGGTTATTCTTGTTCACAAAATCAAAGCAGAAGTAATGTATATTTAACCAAGGAAAAAAGAAAAAACAACAGAAAATGGAGATTGTGCCCCAAGCAAAATTACAGCAGAAAATAAAATCAAAATCGAAGGCAATGCTGAGAACAGAAAGTTCCATCAATTAAATTGTGGAAGAAGGAGTCTGCCTGAAAGTCCCACACTGTGGAGCTGATGAGCCCGACTACATGATGCCTTGGAAGAGCAACGAAAAAATGATAAGGAAGTGAGATAAGGATGCTCAGCGTCATAATGTCAACTACACACAATTGCAAAAGAGGACAAAAGACAAAAGTAGGCAGGAGAAGTGAAAACTATAGATTCCCTGTGTTTTGAAACAGAAGATAGAAGATCCTATGCTGAAATAGTTACAAACAAAGATAATATAATATTTTGCAAACTTGTTAAAAGTTTATAATAATACACATTAAACAGCTGTTTTACCTTCTACTTCCTTATACTTAATAAAAATTTGAGCAGATTTCAATCCTTCAACCAAAAGCAAAAGAGACAATATTAAAAAAAAATCATAAAAACATGAGCCCAGTGGGAAAGACAGAAGTTGGGTTTATTATGAGAGATATATTATGTGGATAACCTTTTCAAAATGGCTTTATCTCATTGAGTGTGAACCCATTTCTTCAGCTCTGGGATGCACACCTTTCTCCCATAAGCTGAAAACCATGCTGCAAGGTGTGACAGGTCCAATAACCTTGGTAGTCATTACTCCTGCGATGATAGCCTTCTATATAAGGACGGGCAGCAGTGCATGCCTGGGATGGAAAAATACAGCCAGCTAAGGCTAGGCAGTCTTACTGGTGCTGACAAATTGATTGACGATACTGGAAAGCATCAAATTGTAATAGGCTCAGTCACATTGTTTTCATTGTTATTGTTGGAAATCTGATTTTATTCAGATAGGATGTTGCTGTTGCCTAGTTAGACGTGAAGCGCTGGCCTTTCTTACAGGTGAAAGAGGCAGATGGGATGAAAGGCTACATGGAATAGCTTTGTTAGGGGAAGTTCTTTCTATTGTTGTTTTCCTCACAGACTACAAAGGAGACACTTGTACATAAATAAAAATAAGGTGATGGTTAACTTTATATTATTTTAAAAGAAGGACATGAATTAGAGTCAAAGAGAGGGGAGATGATGTATGAAGGGAGGAATCAGTAGTACAGCTAGCTTAGAAAAAGGAAGAGATGAAAGAGGAGAGTGCAGAAGGAGGGAGAAAATTTCAGGAGAATTCTTACAATAATGGAATGAAAAGGATAACACAGGGGTTGTTCCACTAAAAACAGAAGGGAGGTAGAATATATATATTTTTTGCCATTTTACCTTCCTTCTATTCCCTGATTCTTTGACTAAGACCTCAAGTAGTATTAGGTATTCTATTTTTTGTGAATTTTTAAAATGACTGGAGTTTGATTACATGCCATTGTAAATAGTGATATTAAATATGTATGCCTACAATAATCATGTTCTTGATAAAATTAAATTTAGCGTGGAAAATTAAATATTTGACAATTTCAACTTTAATAGGGGAAGAAATAATGACTCTTTGTCAGAGAAATATATGTCACTGCCATGTACACAATAATAACTTTGACCTGTATCATTTTAGGCACATTAGGTATGCTAATGATCTCCCTTGTACACATATGACTAAAATTTTAAGTATTGTAAAGTTATATAATGCATTGTACAAAAATACAATGGCTGGAGGAGTTTCATTTCAGCATTTGCTTTGTAGAAGAGAGATTAAATGAAAATCCTCTTATTTTTTCTATCTGTGAAAGGTTAAACCCATTTACCGAAGTACACGTCCATTCGCTTAGAAAATAGCTGTAATAACAAAAGAAATGAGATTCCATTTGGTCATTAGCGATGGGTAAACAATGCTTTCAAAGTGATTTTAATCCTCTTCATGTGCCTGTGATGTCTTTAGATGAGGCTTAAAATCATGACCTTTTCAGAGTGTTGCATAACCCTCAATCTTTTCTATAGTCCACTGAGTGATCTATTGAAATTCATTTCCAGCAGTTTGGCTACTTCTTATTCATTAAAAAACTGACTTTTGAGGACCAAGACTGAGTATCTGGGGTTTAAAGAGTAACGAGATTTATCTCTGCAAGTTGATGGCGTCTTTGAAATTTCAGAGCATGGAGGCCAAATGCTGGACTCTTCAGCTTCCAGGGACTGCTTTCACTTTTAGAGGCTGCCGGAAGGTCTCTGCTGTGTGGCCTCCTCCTCTCACAGTCTGGCGGCTAGCTTTCTTCTAAGGCCACTGGGAGAGCAGCTTTCTGTCCTTTCACGTGTTTTGAAATGGCTCCCTAATAAAGTCAGGCCCAACCAGAAAAATCTTTCCATGAATTCAAAGTTAGTATCCCAACCATGGGAGTGAAATTGCATCATGTTCACTTGCTTTGCCCACATTCAAGGGGCGGCAATTATGGTGATGAACACCAGGGGGCGGCATCTTGGGGATTCTAAGTTAGAGTCTTGCCCACCACTGGCTGATTATGCTGGTCTGTCTACAACTCTAAATTCCCTAAATACCGAGAAGAATTTAATAGTGCAAAAGATAAGGTAGTCTTACAGCTGGACAGGATAGCTCTATGCTTACTTCTGGGATGCCTGGACATCTGATCCTGACCCTTGTCCAAAATAGAAATGAGATGGGCTCACTAGTGAGCTATAATATGCTGTTTACAGTTTGAAATTTCCCTGGAGACACCCTAGTTTACATCTCTCTATATTTTTTACAAATACTTCCATTTATGGGTGGTTTATTCGGGACGCGCCAGGTTACCCAGACTGACCCTGCTGCAAAACCAGTGGAATGAAGATCTTATGGGACCTTTTGCCTGGAATTCCCTGAAACCACATGTATCTTGATGGTTCCTAAGCTGAAGACGAAACTCATCTGGAATGACCAACCGTCCTGGGTTACCTGGACTCAAGAGATTCCTAGAACACGGAACTTCAAGTGCTAAGACAGGGAACCCCCAGGAGGCAGAGGAGGTGGTCACCCCAAGGTGCGTTCTGTGGCACTGAGAAAGGACCCTGGGTTTGGGGGGTGCTTGTAGTGCTTTTAGAAACACAATGCTTGCCTGAGGATTTTCCTCTAACCATGCTGTATCCCTTATTATTTTTGAAGCTTTACGTGAGTTCGTCCTGTGAAGTCTTGGGAGCCCCTTGAATTATCCTATTCTACATAATGGATACAGTGTTAGGGGTTTTTTAAAAAAATGAATGCTCTCAGGAAGAGTAGGAAAGGTTGGGTAAGAATTGTGTGTGGTTAGAGGCTTATTGCCACGCCCTGTGAAAGCTGCTGTTCTTCATCCTCACTCAAGAACACTGTCAACACCAAGAGGCTTTGCCATCTGTGGCACTGACCCAGGAGTGGAGTGTAAGGGCCATAGAGGTGACTCTACAGGTAATAATTACCAAAAACATTCAAATCTGAAAATTATTCCTGTGTCATACTTTTATCCACAGAACTTTTTCCCACTAATTGAAATAAGGAAACTACTCAAGAAAGGAAATACACTATTCTGCCCTGGGTCTAGCATTTCAGCTTTGTACCACACTTGTACTTTTATGACTCTAATCACATAACATTGATATTACCATCACCTACTGTTTTTATATTATTTTATAGTTGATAGTGTACATTTTTATCAATTGATTTTCACAGTAACCATATGAGGTAAATGGGGGCAATTTCTGTGTTGCGAAATGAGGGAATGGAGTTTCAGAGATGATAATTGTGCCACATATGCAATGGGCAAGGATGGGAACAGAATCCAAAATTTTGACTTTTGTTTGGTGGCTTTTTAAGAAATAATGAAGTCTTATGTAGGAAAGTATAATTTTCATGGTATTGCCATATTTCTTACTACATACTTTGAATTCATTATCCAAATGGATCTTGGCACAAATTCTGCAACTTTGGCTGAGAGGAAGAAAGATTCCCATTTATTGCTTACCTACCATGTGCCATGCCCATTTTTTGTAAACTGCGCAGAGCATCTTACTTCAATATCACAAATTTGAAATCAAGATGAAAGTCCTGTCCAAATTTTATAGATAACTTTACTGGGGTTAGAGAAGTTTAGTAACTTTTTCAATCTCTCACAGGTTGTAAAGTCACTTCCTTTTGTTCCCAAAGACAAACTCTTTTAAAAATAGTTTTCTAAAACCATAACACTGGGCAGTTTGAAGGGACTTGAAAGCCTGGCTGATAAAAATATGGACTATAATCAGCATCTAGTTGAAATATGTGTTGGATGTAATTTTTCCCCAGGATGTTTCTATTATTTTGGGGGCCACTTTATTTGTTTAAAGTTTGTCCTCACAATTTAAGTGTCTTTTTTACTCACATAAATTGGTTTAACTTTTACTCTGTAGATTCCCCTACAGAGATTGTAAATACAAGTACTTGTAATTATTTTGTGTTTCTTCAACTGCCATATATGGCTTGGTTTCAGAACTATTCCCTATTGGTACAGTGTCCTGCTAATCTAGTCCAGCATGTCAAAGTACCTCCTGCCACATGGCACACACACCTTCATGCAGCCTTCCTGATATGTCCTGGGAGGTCAGGAGAAAATCTCTGATGTGAACCCTCATTTTCTGTAATTTTGAAAGATATTGGAACTGGAGACTCCCCAGCACGTGGTAGGTCTTTGCAATCCTGTGTTGTGTGGAAGTTAAAGACACCAATATCAACTCATTGGTTAATATAAATGGATAGATAAATAGAGGTATAGTTATGTTTTTTTCTTGTAAATTTGTTTGAGTTCTTTGTAGGTTTTGGATATTGCCCTTTGTCAGATGAGTAGATTGCAAAAATTTTCTCTCATTCTTTAGGTTGCCTGTTCACCCTTATGGTAGTTTCTTTTGCTGTGCAGAAGCTCTTTAGTTTAATTAGATCCCATTTGTCAATTTTGGCTTCTGTTGCCATTGCTTTTGGTGTTTTAGACATGAAGTCTTTGCCCATGCCTATGTCCTGAATGGTATTGCCTAGGTTTTCTTCTAGGGTTTTTATGGTTTTAGGTCTAACATTTAAGTCGCTAATCCATCTCGAATTAATTTTTGAATAAGGTGTAAGGAAGAGATCCAGTTTCAGCTTTCTACATATGGCTAGCCAGTTTTCCCAACACCATTTATTAAACAGGGAATCCTTTCCCCATTTCTTGTTTTCATCAGGTTTGTCAAAGATCAGATGGTTGTAGATGTGTGGTATTATTTCTCAGGGCTCTGTTCTGTTCCATTGGTCTATATCTCTGGTTTGGTACCAGTACCATGCTGTTTTGGTTACTGTAGCCTTGTAGTATAGTTTGAAGTCAGGTAGCATGATGCCTCCAGCTTTGTTCTTTTGGGTCTTTTTTGGTTCCATATGAACTTGAAAGCAGTTTTTTCCAATTCTGTGAAGAAAGTCATTGGTAGCTTAATGGGGATGGCATTGAATCTATAAATAACCTTGGGCAGTATGGCCATTTTCAAGATATTGATTCTTCCTATCCATGAGCATGGAATGTTCTTCGATTTGTTTGTGTCCTCTTTTATTTCATTGAGCAGTGGTTTGTAGTTCTCCTTGAAGAGGTCCTTCACATCCCTTGCAAGTTGGATTCCTAGGTATTTTATTCTCTTTGAAGCAATTGTGAATGGGAATTCACTCATGATTTGACTCTCTTTTTGTCTGTTATTGGTGTATAAGAATGCTTGTGATTTTTGCGCATTGATTTTGTATCCTGAGACTTTGCTGAAGTTGCTTATCAGCTTAAGGAGATTTTGGGCTGAGACGATGGGGTTTTCTAAATATACAACCATGTCATCTGCAAACAGGGACAATTTGACTTCCTCTTTTCCTAATTGAATACCCTTTATTTCTTTCACCTGCCTGATTGCCCTGGCAAGAACTTCCAACAGTATGTTGAATAGGAGTGGTGAGAGAGGGCATCCCTGTCTTGTGCTGGTTTTCAAAGAGAATGCTTCCAGTTTTTGCCCATTCAGTATGATATCGGCTGTGGTTTTGTCATAAATAGCCCTTATTATTTTGAGATACGTTCCACCAATACCGAATTTATTGAGAGTTTTTAGCATGAAGGGCTGTTGAATTTTGTCAAAGGCCTTTTCTGCATCTATTGAGATAATCATGTGGTTTTTGTCTTTGGTTCTGATAGGTATAGAAATAGTGAGATAGAGATGAGGCAAAGAAAAATATAAAGAGAATTAGAGACAGAGATAGAGAGAGGTCCTTGAGCTGTCTGGGACAGTATTTCACACCAGTTTGTCATTTTGGTTCTGCCTTTAGTCCCACATCCCTGATAGGAGAGCCTTCCAAGAAAGAGAAACTCCATTTCTGGTATCAAAGAAGTAATCATGGTTCAATAGACTTTCTTCTGACAAATTAGGAAAACAACTTAGCAATTATAAGGACAATAAAAAAAAAAAAAGGGCCTTAAGAAATGTATGTGTTTTACAACTTTATACTGAATTCTACTTTAGTATAAAAACATATACCTGAACTGAAGGTCACAGTAAAAGCAGCTGCTTTTCAAGAGTGTATGTTGTGAATGAAATCGCTCAGAGTGTTTCACAGAGTAATACTCATGAAGTAAGTCTGATGAAATTCCTATTCAATCTTACTACTAAGAGGAGCTTTAGCTCTTCTAAATTTGCCTATATTTTAACTTATGGTCATCCTTAATTGTTATACTAAATTTATTTATTTATCTGTTGCTAGAAAGGTTAGGGACAAATTTGAGGCTCTCATGTCACAAATATGTGAGTGGGGATTGCAGGCACGTTAGTCTAATTCATGGCTCTGTCAATATCCTCATCCTTGTCTTCCTATTTTTGTTTGGTTAACTCTTCAGTTAAGCTCAGTGACTGCATTTTGGTAGCCATGTCGGAGCAGAGGACTTCTTGCTTCATCTAGTTTATCTTCCCTGGTCAGCGTACCAGGGCTTCTCCTTCTGGTTTCTTAATTCCTAACCAATTGAACCTGAAACCTTCAGAGAACCACCCTTGGACAACTGCAGTGATTCAGCCGCAGACACTCAGAGTATCACTTCCTCCGAAACCCACATCTACTTGACTTTGTCCTCATCTCTGCCCTACTCCCTCTAGCCTTCCTGGAACACATCCTGAATAACTAGTGTGGACAATGCCCTTAACTCAAGCCATGCTTCTGGAGAACCTGAACTAAGACATTATTTACAATGATAAATAGGATACAATTTTATACATAGAATATAATTTCTATGTCTCATTTCTTAATATTTGGAAATGTCCACAATGATTGGTTGGAATGGGAAGAAAAATGGCAGACTAGAAAGAGTGTAAGGTGAGTCACTTTTCTGAGTAGTCTTTCTTGAGTAGTTGACATTTGGAGACATATTAATGTTTCATTTTACACATGCACACACACACACACACACACATGCACAATCAACAGGGATGGGGAAAAATACCAACCTAAAACAGAAACAAATATACTCACTTTATTTTAAACAGACAACATTAACCACACGGGGGGAGAAGCAACAACTAATCCAAGCAACATTTGTACACAGTATTGGGATTCTATATTCTCAGCCTAAAACAAAGAGAAAAATGGCAAATCTAAAATTACTATTCGTGAATTCTAATACTGAACAAATAAGAAGTAAATGTATTGTGGATAATGGGAAACAGGTTTCTCACTGTCAAAGGTGAAAGTTATAAATAAGGAAAGGCTAAAATGAATCCTGTAATGTTGTAATAAAGTCAAAGGCACCAAGAACTCACAGTTTTATATAAATAGATAAGTAGATATGGATATAGATTCAGGTATAGTTAAATATATATAGGCAGATATATATCATCATATATAGGTACAGATATATTTATATAGATCAATGGATATGCATATATATAATGACATCTAGTTTTAATGATATATCTATGTGTGAATATATATGGCTGTAACTGTCTATATCTATCTAAACTATCTCCATCTCTCTAAGTGAATATATATATATATATTTTTAGCTCTGTCCTCTAAGAAAGCCTAGGAGAATGACATCCTAGTAACAATTAGCAAACTAAATGCTCATCTTCACCCAAAGAAACCACGGTTCTTTAGAAAGATGGCTGGTGTCGGCACTGGGGTAATGAAGTAGAGGATGAGTGTGCAACATCTCTTTGTGCCAGAAAGTAAGGGAGATGCTTAGGGAATAAAGGAACATGACAATACACATCCCCCGCACCCTTCCACACATAATCCACCCCAAAGAGGGATTTAAAGGGCTCCCACTGGACAATGTTGGGGCAATTTGCATATCAAAATCAAATAATTTTAATTGGGTATTACCTGTTAAACAACATAAGAATCCATGAGTCCACACTTCTATCAGAAAATAAGAAGGTAAGAAAAATAAGGAAATAAGAAAAATAAGGTCGGGTACGGTGGCTCATGCCTGTAATCCCAGCACTTTGGGAGGCCGAGGCAGGTAGAGCATGAGGTCAAGAGATTGAGGCCACCCTGGCCAACATGGTGAAAACCTGTTTCTACTGAAAATACAAAAATTAGCGAGGTGTGGTGGGGTGTGCCTATAATCCCAGCTACTTGGGAGGCTGAGGCCAGATAATCACTTGAACCCGGGAGACAGGGGTTGGAGTGAGCTGAAATGGTGCCACTACACTCCAGCCTGGTGACAGAGTAAGACTCAAAAAAAAAAAAAAGAGGAAGAAGAAGAAGAAGAAAAAGAAAGTAAGAGAAAAATAAACAAATGATGGGGGCGTTTTCTTACATTGGCATCCTAACTAATATTCAGAGGAAGATTCACAGAATTAGGAAATTACGAACAGTAACTATTGTAGTAGTAGTTGTTTCAGGCAAGGAATGGCAGTGGTTGCTAAAACTAGTGGGAGAAGATTTGATGATTGACAGGATGTATGTTTACATATCTTCAAAATATCTACACAAGGGATACTTTTATATTGCAAAATAAAATATAGTAATTTTACAGTGTAGGAATATGGCAGGCACAAATTTATTCAAGTAGTTGACATCACCAGTATTGGGATAAATTGATATTCTGTGTCTTTTGATATGAGGTAATGAAAAAAATATAGCACCAATTCTAGGGTATTTCTGACAAGAATAAATGATGTTTATTTAATGCTGAAGAAACACTAGACAAATTCAAATTTAATAACATTTGAAAAAATAACTTCCCTGTGTCATTAAAAAGTCGAGGTCATTAAAAATAAAGTAAAAGTAAAGTAATATTCCAGATTAAAGGAAAGAGAAACAATAAGTGAATGCAACTCATACTCTTCGATTTTTGTCCTATAAAAGAAAATTATTTGCCAGGCGTAGTTGCTCACGCCTGTAATCCCAGCACTTTAGGAGGCCAAGGTGGGTGGATCATGAGGTCAGGAGATCGAGACCAACCTAGCTAACATGGTGAAACCCCATCTCTACTAATAATACATAAAATTAGCTGGGCGTGGTGGCGGGCGCCTGTAGTCCCAGCTACTCTGGAGGCTGAGGCAGGAGAATGGTGTGAACCTAGGAGGCGGAGCTTGCAGTGGGCAGAGATTGAGCCATTGCACTCCATCCTGGGCAACAGAGCGAGACTCCATCTCAAAAAAAGAAAAAAAAAAAGAGAGAAAATTATGTGAATAATCATTGAAATGTTAATAATAATTTAATAGTTTTGTATCAATGTTAATTTTTTAATTTTTTATTATTGTACTGTGATTATGTAAGAGAATGTCCTTGCTTTTAGAAAATAGATACCGAATCATTTGTTGATCAAAAGATATCATCTCAGTAATTTATTCTCAAAGGTTTTATATGTATAACACATACACTGTATATCTATCTGTCCTCTATCATCATCTATCTGTCTATGTATCTAGCTTTCTATAGAAAGAGATAAGACTAAAGCAAATACAGGAAAATGTAAACATTTCAAGAATCTGTGTGAAGGTTATACTGGAATTTTTTACGTTAGCCTTCCAACTTTTCTCTGAGTATGAAATTATATAAAATGAAAACCAATATGTAGAAAACTATTATATGTCACTTACATTGCAAGGTTTTTCTCACTTTGTTGTTTAACTTTTAATATTATAGTTTGCATTTTTATCCAGTGCAATCTTTCTTTATGGAGTCTGGCTTAACTATTATGATTTTAGAGTAATTTCCACATTACTCAGAATCCCTCCTCTCACCCAAGATCAGATAAGTAATTACCTTCTTTTATATATACCATGCTTCATCAAAATTAAGGTATTTTGATTATAAAATATACAATTATTTTATGCAGTCCTAAAAAATAATACTGCTATATGCCATTCACTGAAACCTGAATCACTACTTCAATGATATTAAAATGTTGGAATAGCCGGGTGCAGTGGCTCATGCCTGTAATCTCAGCACTTTGGGAGGTCAAGGGGGATGGATCACTTGAGGCCAGGAGTTTGAGACCAGCCTAGCCAACATGGTGAAACCCCGTCTCTACTAAAAACACAAAAATTAGCCGGGTATGGTGGTGTGTACCTATAATCCTGGTTACTCAGGAGGCTGAGTCAGGAGAATCGCTTGAACCTGGGAGGCAGAAGCTGCAGTGAGCTGAGATCGCGCCACAGCACTCTAATCTGGGCGACAGAGTGAGAGTCTGTGTCCAAAAACAAAAAAAAAAAAGTTAAAATACACAGATATTAGAGTTCATAAAATATGGTAGCTTCCTAATTCTTTGTAAACATTTAACTATACATTCCCTCTAAAATTTGTATTGCCATATGTTATTACAGGTGAATCTAAGGTTCTTTCTTTATCACTCAATTGTATATTTTTTATTCACTTTCTATTACTTTTTCACTTCCTAAATCTGCCTCTCTCTTTTCATAGAGAAATGTAAACTATTAATTTTGATAATAAAGATTCAAATGTTAATTTGATCTCTGCCAATTTGCAATTATAATGTATATTTCAGTATCTATTTTCAGTTTTTCTGTTGTATTCCTGATTATCTTCAATGTATCAGAAACGCTATATGCTTGTTTTAATTTTAACTCTTCACTTTATGTTTTTCAGCAAATCCCAGTGATGCAAGTTCCATGTGGACCTCTGACAAATGTGAATATCCACCTGTCTGAGAGGAAAATCCTGGACAAATCTTCCTTATTGTTATATTTCTATTGTGCCACATTCTTCCTCGAGCAAGAATTTGCTAGATTGGCATCAAAGATAAACAAAGACGGACACAATTTAAAGTGGGAAGGATATATTCTAATCTGTAATAACTATTACAGTAGGAAAATGTCTAGCATGAACTGAACTCAACTTTAATTTATTCAGAGGTGACTGAATGCTTAAAGAGACAAGGAGGGAATGGGGAGGGAGGCAAGGGGGGCCAGTGGAGTCCGGAAAGTGAAAATTACAAAAGGCAGGAAGGGTAGGTTATCGACATAAAAGCCTTCTGGGCTTGCTAAATAGTCCTTGTCAAAGTTAGACTCCTGTCCTTCCATACACACTAGTGAACAAGGGCCCCATCTTTAGCTGTTGGCTGAAGCAAACAGTAACTGCTTTGGGCAGCCTGGAGTTTTCTCAGGCAGGCACCTTAGGGGTACCGGGGTCATTCTAGGGATGCAACCTTGAGTTCACAAAAACTATATCAATGTTAGTTCAAGTCCTTTTCTTTTTCTTTTTCTTTTTTTTCTTTTTTTTTGTTTTTTGGTCTGAGACGGAGTCTCGGTCTGTGGCCCAGGCTGGAGTACAGTGGCACGATCTCTGCTCACTGCAACCCTGCCTCCCAGGTTCAAGTGATTCTCCTATATCAGCTCTCAAGTAGCTGGGATTACAGGTACCCGCTACCACGCCCAGCTAATTTTTTCTATTTTTAGTAGAGACAGGGTTTGCCATGTTGGCCAGGCTAGTCTCCAATTCCTGACCTCAGTTGATCTGCCCGCCTCGGCCTCCCAAAGTGTTGGAATTACAGGCGCGAGCCACTGCACCCGGCCCTAGTTCAAATCTTTTTAAGCCAAGGTCAAGGCCTACTTGGGGAGCAGGTTCTGAATATCCTAGCTAGAGTTTGTTCAAGGCAGATTATATGTTGTTAGTCTGAGGTATACCTGGCTCCTAGTCTGCTTTTCACCCAATCACTAGGTTAGTGCGATGCGATTTTGAGCCATGCTGGTAAATTCTTTGTTCAGTACCTCATTCTCTATACTTTCCAGCAATTTCCTGAAGAAGACTCACAAATTTTTAAAAACAAGCTAATCAAAAAGAGAATTCTGGTATATTAATATAACATCTCTGCCTCATAGTCATAATATGTTGAAAGAGGAATGGGCAAGTTAAGGTCTGGGGAATGCGCTTTAGTCTGCAGGGAAATAGTTTCTTGTTCCCAGGGCAGAGTTATTCACTCCTGGCTTTCTACAAAAACAGAGACTATTTGGAAATAATAATATAATTAATAACGCCAGCAGAAGGTGCCACTTACACTAAATAATGGCAATAATAAAGATTGAGTCATCATCACATCGCATAAGAGATAAATTTATGTGGTTCTCACCTATCAATTTCAGTATTCTTAATGAATTGGTAGACAAGGTCATCTGCTGATGAATGAAAGCCAAGGGTGAGTACAAGGAGAGTAATGAAGTTTTGAAATGGCTGTAAAAACCAAATAAATTCTAGCAGGAATTGGTAAATGAACTGCAGCATAACAATGAGGTCACAACATTCAATTAAGAACACATTCAACATTCAGTTAGCATTCAATTAAGAGCATATAGTGATGCAAACTGTATCTTTCAGGGTGATTTGATTCTGTACTCTTCATACAAAAGTCAGGCTTTGCTTTTCTTCTATATCAGAAATTCATTCTACAATATTTGACAAACTGTCTTGAAGACTAAAAAATGATGGAAAATTTCCTTCATTATGTAAAAAAATATGGTTAAGTAGTTCTTATTTTAAAAATCCGCATATTGAGGCAAAATACTTGTTTTGTTATTTCTGTCTGTTTCTTCTAAATCTGTTCCCTTGAACTTTATCACGGAAGATTTTTCTATCAGCCTTTTTCAATAAACAGATCCTCTTGACTCATGAACCCGTCTCATCACCTCCGTGGGGCGGGTAGAGCCAGCTAAAGTTCAGATATATGCTTTGTCCTTGGAGAAACAAATATATTTTGTCCGTGTAGTGGCTCTTTCTCTTCTGAAAAGTATCTAAACTCAGAGTTTATTTCCCTAAGTATTCAAACATGTTTATTATTCAGTTTCTCAACTTGTTCAATTTGTTTAATGTATAGAATATTATTATTTGATACAATATGTTCATACTAAGCTATACTCAAGATAATTTTAACATATAAATAGGAAAAGGTGATTTTGTAATAGATTTTACAAATAGACAAAAAGGAGGAGGAATGATTGCACTAAGCATAATTAGTGCCTACAACTTTTCTCCAGTTCTCACAGCTTTAAGCCAAACATGTAAATTACAGCACCAGCTCAGTCATAAGGTGATTTTATGTCTTAGAAGTCAAGTGAAAAAAAATCACTGGCCAACATCTAAAAGAGCTTTTTTTCCTATTTTATAGTACATATGGTGCAATAATGAACAGAAGCCTTGCAGTAAAGTGAGTTTCCTAAGAAGTGAGAATGTAACCTATGGAGGAGTCACACTGCATAAAACACAGTAAGTATAAATCAGCCACAATGCTCAAGGTCTGTATAGAAATTGTTTACAGTAATCCTGCTATAAAGCCAAAAAAAAAGAAACAGTTTAAATTTATAAGACATTTAAGTTAATGTTGTTATACAGGGTCATTTAACCGAGTCACAGCTTCAAGGTATACTGTTAGTCTGTACTATTTATTTACAATTTACTTGCAAGAAATATAAAATGTCCACTGTATCTGCAGGATCAAGAGGATATATAACACTATGAGATACATGTCCTGAAAGTTGTAAAAGAATGTTATTTTCTACCTGAAGTTGAGATTTAGAACATAGGCTACATTTACAGACATTTTTACTTTTAGAATTTGGCTGAACATTCCAGGATTAATTGTACAGAACTGAAGGAAACAAGACATTGAAGTATTTCCCTGCAAAGAAAAACTGGAGAGCAGTGTGCATTAAACCTAAATAATAAAAGCTTGTACCCTTATGTCTGCATGTAATATTTTAAAGCAGACTTGACTTATTTCAACCATTCGCTGCCTAAAGAAGAGATTTGGAAATGCTATAGTCCTCTTTGTTCTTCACTAACTAAAATAGAAGTTTAATTTCTTTAATCCAGCATTCCAAGTCTATCATGAAGTACTCCTAACCTAGGCTGACAACCCATCATTTCAACCTTTGTTGTGATTTACCTTTATAACTCACTCTTTAGCGTAATCCAACTTTACTGCTTAATATCCTGTGTCTCCTTCTTTGTCTAGGTTCATCCCAGTGGGTAAAACTCCTAAAAACCATGACATCCAACATGAGGGAGAAAAAAGACCTCATATTTTCAAAATGACAATATTTACAAAGCCTCACATTTTCTTTCTAAATTCAAATGGTCCAGATTTTTCAACATTTTTGTTATTACAGAAAATATTTGGCCCTAACAAAAAGGCCAAAGAGTTAAACATTTCAGGTTTAGGATGTGCTTTGATATATTCTGCTTTTGACATAGTTTTAGACCTAAACTTAAACACATGAGGAACTCTCTCTTCATCCTTCTTATGCTCCTCAACACCCACACATCCCCCCTCGCACCCACCCACACACAAACAGAAATTCCAAATGTCTATCATTAGGCAGTTAGCTATGTACATTTTATATATTCTCTTAAATGGCATGAGTGTTCCAGTGAGCTGAGCCAGGGAGTCTGGCTTTATGGACAGAAAAGGGCTTAAGGAAAGCAGACACAGAGAACAAGAGGCAGACTGGTCATTTCAAAGTTATTTTCTTATAGGGTTAAATGGAAGTGACTTCCTTATTGTGCTGGCTCAGATTGACTGGAATTTTGTTTTTGAGAAAACTGGCCTGTTTCAAAGTTTAGTTTAATTACGTGGTGCATAGCACAAGTCCCTCCATTCTGGCTTGGTCTGGTCTGCTGGGGCCTAATGCAGGTGGTTGGTCCAAGCCAACAGCCTCCCATCAACTGTGTTTAACATGCAGTGTCTTTTCACTTCAGTTGGTTTGAGTTGAATTTATGTCATTTGCAGCTGGAAGAGTTGTTGCCTATGTTTGTGGTTTAACTTTAATACCACATTGTTTTAAACATGCCCCATCAACATTTATATTTAATGTAAGATTAAATCTTTGATCTATATGCAATAATTATAAAATAATAAATGAGGATAAATATGTCCTAAGTCTATCATGTCATTTTATAATTCTTTTTTTAACCTCCCATGTAGCTTGTTTCTTAATGTCCAATTTTGTTAAAGCTTTGCCTGTATTCATTCTTTATCTCCTTTTTATAAAAATACTCACTTGGAAGGTTCATTCATCTCTCAAGCTGCTGAAATATTTCAAGTACTTTTTTAGAAAGAATACGTGGGTGTTATACTTATTTAGTCCTTGCTTGTCTGGGTCTCCTTCCTTCCACAGACAAATGATAAGTTGTCTGAAAGCAGAATATTTACCTTACAATATAATATACTTTGAAGCAGTGACTATTAGGATTTGTGGAAGTCCGAAGTTAAACATTTTTTCTTTCATAGAAACCATTTTTTTAGAGCTCCCGTAATTTTTTTTTAACTAAAAAAAGACTTAACAAGTCTTTCAGCTATTAAAGAAATTGGATTTTGTATTACAAAAGTACCTAAGAGAAAATTTCAAACTTGTTTCAACAATGAATCCTATTAAATCTTTTCATGAAATAACAGTAGTATTACCTTAGTTCTTCCAGAGAATAGAAGAAAAGAGATCATCCCTTCATGCTTTGTTTTCAGAGCCCAAAGTAAATAAAGTTGCTATTAAAAACTAATGAGAAATATATCTGATTCTGGCCATAATGGAGTATCTGTCACTAGACTAACCATCCATCTGTTTCAACACCTATGCACCTGGAAAGATTATGCACTGCAATTCTTTTCAGATATTGGATAGTGTGATCCCTGACAAATGGGAAACAAGCAAGATATCTAGGTGGCTTTTGCCTGCAGGCTGAGTGTAGGAAGAGAGGCAGTGCTAAGCAGAGTGAAACAATCCCCTGAGGATGAGGGGGTGGAGCTGAGAGACCTGCGAGACTGGGGCAGCTGGTATTTGTGCAGATGAGCCATGAAGAAAGAGCTGCCCAGCAAGAGAGTTCCAGGTTTTTGCCGTCACCCTAAAGTTTCTGGCTGTGTATTTGGTTGCACAGGAAAAAGAATGTGTTTTAATTTGGAAGAGCACAGCCACTGGGGATCCATGAGATGGATGAAAATATTGAAGAGAGGAAACTGTAGAGCAAGAGAGAAGCTTCAAATACCCAGAGCAGAAACTGGACACAGTCAAGGCATCTGGGTATTAAACTGAGTAATTACTTCTTTAAACCTCTGCTGCCAAAGCCTAAAAACAGTCTCAAAAAGGCTAGCAGAATTTAACTACCGTCTAAGGAAAAAAAGAAAAACAAAACAATCAATAGCTTTTAAAGGTACATAACAAAAAACTCAATTCTTTAAAACATTGTACCAAAAATATGAGGCCAATACATTATATAGTCAGGAAAAGAGCAATAGAAAGAGACCGAGAAATGACAGAGCTATTGAAATTAGTACAGAATTATTTTTAAGTAGATATCACATTCGTACCTAAGGAAATAAAGCATTAAATGGACGTAATGAATAAAGAGAGTAGGATGTCAACAGAGAAATTAAAACTACAAAAAACAACATTGAAACTGCAGAACTGAAAAATAGCATATGTGAAAAATTCATCCAGTGGGATTAACAACATATTGGAAAGTATAGATAAGAAGATTAGTAAACATTACCATGAGGAAAAAACAGTGAAACAATGAAAAAGCTAGTGGTGATCTTACGGCAATATTAGTATGAAAGATATGTACAATTTGAGACCCAGAAGGAGAGGAGAGAAGAAAAGAAACACTAGAGGGAAAAATATTAAAATAAAAAAGTTGAATTTTGTTTCCTCACTTGAGAAAAATATTACACAGAACTAAAACGTTAAATCCCAATCAGAATAAAGGCAACCAAAACCGTACTTGGACTTTACTATGGTAAAACACAAAACAATTACAAACAGAGAAGCAACAATTTTTAAAAAATTCATTAATTTCACATTGAAAACAATGCGAGTCAGAAAACAGTGGAGGAACATCTTTAAAATGAAGTAAGAAAACAAAACACTATACAAGCAGAATTTCTCCATATACAGAGAACATATCCTTCAAAAATGAAAATCAAATAGAGAAGTTTTAGATACATAAAAATTTATGTGTTTATCCAGCAGACTTTCATTACATAAAAATTTTAAAGTTTCTTCAGATTGAAGAAAAATAACAGAGGAAAATTTGGATCTACATAAGTGAAGGAAGAGTGGTAAATATTGTAAACATGAGACAAAGTGAATATTGTAAACATGAGGCCAGTCTTATTTTCATACTTCTTAAATACACTGCAAGAAAACTTACCACTTTAAGACAATTTAAGGACCACACACTATGGAGTTTATAACACATGTAGAAGTAGTATGTCTGATCCCAGAGCACAAAGACCTAGTGGTGGTAAATGAGCAGATACTGCTGTAAGGGTCTTGCATTATTTGTGAAGTATTTAAAACTAATTTATGAAAAATTATGATCATACACAAGTACCAGAAATTATTAGAGGTGAGAGCATCATTTGATCCCAGGAGGTTGAGACTACAGGGAGCTATGACTGTACCACTGCACTCCAGCCCAGGTGACAGAGAGAGAACTTGTTTCAAGAAAAAAAACTTATATAACCTTTAGAGAAAATAATCTGAAAAATATATACTGGATAAGATTAACAGTAGTCTAGTAGAGATTGCCACAGAAGGTTCTGAAAATAACAGATATCACAAAAGAAACTATAATAAAATGAGGCATAGGGAGTAATAAGATTAAGAAAAATAACCAGAGTGTGAATTGCCTGTGGAAAATATCAAGCTCTAAAACATGTGAAATCTAAGTCCAAGAAGAAAACAAAAGGGATGTATAACAAATATTTGATAAAATAATGGGTATAATTTTCCAAATTAATACAAATGATGACCTCATAGATCCCCAAAATTTCAAAACACCCCTAACAGAATAAACATAAAGAGGACCACATGAAGGCATATATTAATAATCACATCACCGAAAATCAGAGATAAAGAGAAAAATCTTATCATCCAAAGAGAAAAAATCCTATTACATACACATAAGCAAAACTAGGAGTGGCAATAGATTTCTCATCAAAAACTACAAAATAATAAGGTAATAGAAAAATATCTTTAAAATTCTGAAAAAAAGCCTTAGACTTATTTACCCAGAAAAAAAATGTCTATAAAAGCAAAGGCAAAATAAAGACTTCTGATGAACAAAATTAAAGAAAACTAATAGTCAGGAAACTAGCACTAAGTACTATACAACACAGCATATCAACCCTTGCGGGAAGAAAAAGAATAGCACTGGATGGGAACTTGAATCTACAAAAATAAATGAAGAGTACTTGAAATGGTGAATGTATTGATAAATATAAAATATTTTCACATGTTTAAAACTCTTTTAAAGATAACTATTTGATGCAAAAATTACCACAATGTTTTGACTTATTAAATGTACATACATAATAAATACATAATGTATTTATTATGTAGAGGTGTATTGCCGAGACCAGCTCGATCTGGGAGACCCTAACCCAGCAGCGCTAGAGGAACTGAAGACACACACACAGAAATATAGAGATGTGGAGTGGGAAATAAGGGGTCTCAAACCCTTCAGAACTGAGAGCCTCGAATAGAGATTCACCCACCCATTTATTGACAGCAAGCCAGTGATAAGCCTTGTTTCTATAGATTATAGATTAACTAAAAGTATTCCTTATGGGAAACGAAGGGATGGACTCTGGCTAGTTATTTGCAGCAGGAGCGTGTCCTTAAGGCACAGATTGCTCATGCTGTTGTTTGTGGTTTAAGAACACCTTTAAGTGGTTTTCTACCCTGGATGGGCCAGGTGTTCCTTGCCCTCATTCCAGTAAACCCACAACCTTCCAGCGTGGGCATCACGGCCATCACAAACATGTCACAGTGCTGCAGAGATTTTGTTTATGACCAGTTTTGGGGCCAGTTTATGGCCAGATTCAGGGGTCTATTCCCAACATGTATAGACATTCTTATGTGATACCAGTAGTTCAAGGGATGAAGGGAGGGAGGGGAAAGTACACTGTGGCTCGCATACTGTTCTGAGGTGGTATAATATTATTTGATCTTTGATTATGATACATTAAAGATGGATGAGAATCCTAGAGCAGTCTCTCTCCCTCCCTCTCTTTCTTTCTTTCTTTCTTTCTTTCTTTCTTTCTTTCTTTCTTTCTTTCTTTCTTTCTTTCTTTCTTTCTTTCTCTCTCTCTTTTTTTCACACACATACACACACACGTACAAACACACACAAATGAGATAAACAGGTACAAGTTTGACAAGCCAAAGATGAGTTAAAATTGAATCATTTTTAATACATGTTAGTTTAAAGGAAGATAGGTGAAGAGAAAATAAGGAATAAGTAACATGATGATAAATTTTAAACTCAGTCACATTGATGGATACGTTAAATATGGTTAGAATTTTCTAAGCACTCAAATTAAATTACAGATCATCAGATTGGCTCAAACAATCAGGATTGAATTATATTTATTCCATCTGCAAGAGTCACTTTCTAAATATATAGATACAAATGGGTTAAACCGAAAAGAATGAAAAAGAGATATCTTCTACGAAAACCGATCTTAAGTAAACAGGAACAGCTGTGTTCCATAAGACAATGTAGACTTCAAGGCAAGGGATAGTTGCAAGGACAAAGAATGACATTCTGTAATGATAACAGGAGTCTAATGATCATAAATGTGTATATGCCTAAAAACAAAACTCTAAAATGCATGAATCAAAACCAAGAAAACAGAAAGGTGTAGATTAATTTATAATTATAGCTGGGAATGTCAGCATTCCTCTCATATTAATTGATGGAACTAGGAGTAAAAGCTTTAGGGTACCAAAAATTTAACAACCTTACCCTAATTGACTTTTATATAATAATCTGCCCAACAATATTGGAAAACAAGTGCACTTTTCAAGTGAACATAAAGCATTCATGGAATGTGCAGCTGGAATGTTCATAAGGGTGGACTGTGATGATTAATTTTATGTGTAGATTTGATTGAGTTTAGGGATGCCCCAACAGCTGATAAAATAATATTTCTTGCTCTGTCTGTAAGGATATTTTTGGAAGAGATTAGCATTTGAATCAGTAGACTGAGTAAAGAAGTTGGCTCTCACCAACATGGGCTGGCATGATCCAGTTCATTATGGGCCAGAACAGAACAAAAAGGCAGAGGACAACTGAATTGCTTCTTCTTCTTGACCTGGGGAATCCATATTCTCCTGCCCTCAGACATCAGAGCTCCTGGTTTTCCTACCTTTGGGCTCTGGGACTTACCCCAGTGCCTGTCACCCCCTCAAATCTGTCCCCATTCCACCTCCACCTCCATTCTACGGGTCTCAGGCCTTTGGCCTTTTGACACAGGCTGAGTTGTACCAATAGCTTTCCTGGCCATCCCGTCTGCAGATGGGATTATGGCACTGTCGGCCTCCACAATCATGTGAGCCAATAACCATAGTAGATCTTTTCATCTACATCATTAGATATCCTGTTGGTTCTGTTTCTCTGGAGAACACTTACTAATACATAGACCATATTCTCCCCATGAAATAATTCTCAATAAATATATGAGGATTAAAATAATATGAAGTATGTTTTTGAACTGCAGGGAAAATACATAAGGAATCAATAACAGAAAGATATTTGGGAAACCCTCTAAATATTAGTATATTTATAAGCCCCCTTTAAAATAACCTATGGGTTAAAAATTATAAAAGATATTTTAATATTTTAAATAAATAAATAAAATGTTAAAATTTGTGAACTGCACTTAAAGTACTGCTTAGAGCAAAAATGATAGCATTAAATTTTTATCTTCTTTTTTTAGATGAAGTCTCACTCGGTCACCCAGGCTGGAGTGCAATGGCACAATCTCATCTCACTGCAACCTCTACTTCCCAGGTTCAAACAATTCTCCTGCCCCAACCTTCCAAGTAGCTGGGATTACAGGCATGCGCTACCATACTGGGCTAATTTTTGTATTTTTGGTAGAGGCAGGGTTTCACCATGTTGGCCAGTCTGCTCTCGAACTCCTGACCTCAGGTGAGCTGCCTGCCTTGGCCTCCCAAAGTGCTGAATTTTTGTATTAGGAAGATGAAAAGTCTCCAATCAATTACTTAAGTTTATACATAAGGAAAGTAGAAAATATAAATAAACAAAAAATAAGTAAGTACAAAGGTTAATAATATAGAAAGTCAAAAAAATGGAAAAAAGCATTGAAACCAAAACTAGTTTCTTGGAAAGATCAATAAATTTGATATAAAAATAAACTAACCAGGAGACAAAAAGAGATGGAGGCAAATAAACAAGGAATGAAAGAGAAGATATCACTTCAGATCTTAGGGACACCATACAGATTATGAAAAGGGAAACTGCAAGATGTTATAAAATAGTTGCAACACATAATCTAAAAAAGAGTCATACTACTAATATGTAGAGAAAACTTCTACAAATTGAGAAGAAAAGTCACATGTCAGACAGAATAGTCAGGAACATGCCTGGACCAAAATTTCCAAATTGGAGCATTTAAATGGTGAAAATCACGAGAAAATATGCTCAAGCATCTTTCCAATGAGGGAAATTTCTATAAAAACAGCCATGTGATATCACTGCACTCACCCATAAAATATAATTTTAAAAATATTTGTCAAAATGTGGATCAACAGGACATCTCCTATACTGGTGTGCATATAAATCAATAATGTCACTTTGGAAAAAGTTTAATATTATGTATTAAATATTAAAATAATGTCCCCAAATTTTCCCATCTGGGTTATTACTCAAGGGCAAGGCACACTACTAAAGAATATATACAGAAACATTCAATGCAGCATTATTCATATAACCACCAAAAATGGAAATAATAAAAATATCCATTAGCAAGAGAGTGAATAAATAAATTACAAATACAACAATATTCTAGAGAACAGAAAATATTCACAAGCTACAGCTATCAAAAACAGCATAAAAGGATCTCAAATGGAATTTTGACCAAAGAAGAGTGTTAAAAAAATAACATTATGAGTGTGCAAGATTCACAAAAACTAGAATACTTTTTATATGTACGGTTAGGTGATAATACAATAAAAATGCAAGAGAGTACTCACCACAAATATTAGAATAGTGATTACCTTTAGGTGAGGGAGAGGATAGTCTTGGGAGTGCTGGTAATGTCCTATTTCTTTAATTTGACAGAGTTTATGTTTCAATAAATTGTTGAGTTGTACATGATGGTTTTTACACTTAAAAGAAAAAAAATGTATTATTTCGAATGTAAGAGTTTCATAACACACCTGATGACGAAACCAATAAAACGGTTACTTCAGATGTTACTGTAAATGATTCTTAAAGAATCATCTCGCTCACAGCATTCATTATAAAATATCAGTTCATAAACAGATAAAGAAATAAGTGAAACCACATTGTAAAAAGTATAAAAAATTATAAAAAATTATAGAGAGATATGTACCAGTCCTTGAATAAGAAGTTTTAAGGTAGTAAAAATATTGATTGACTACAAAGGAGTTTTAATTTTATTGTTTTATTCAAAACTCCAGTATTTGTTTCTTCTTTGATTTAAAAAAAAAATCACTAGGTTCAATACTTATTTACCTAAAATAATAACTACATGGGACTACCCACAAAAATGATGAAAATTGAAAGTAATAGTGAAGATTTGCCAGTCAAATATAAATATATATTTTAACGTGTCACAGTTTTATTTTAAGTGTGGCTCTGAAGAAGGTATATATTGATAGAAACCATTGCAACTTTATGTTTAATTTTAATGTAAAAAAGAATATACTTCACAGCAATAGGAAAATCATTATTTAGTAAATGATATTGTAGAGATTAATTAGTTAACTCTTTGGAAAAGAAAAAAATGCTTACCATATACCCAAATACATTTGACCCAACTAATAGGTTTACATTTAAACCATTAACTTTACCTTCAAATTGGTTGGACTATCTATTAGCAGGCAAATATTCATGCTTACCAAAATTAGTAGAGCAAGTTAAATAGAGAAATGATGTGTATGAAGTCACTGAAGAATTGCTAAAGCAATGAGAGCTCCAGGGCCTTAGAATCTAGACTCAAGCACCTCTGAATGTGAGTGGGTCTTTGACAGCTCATTTTGCATGTGGGCATTTGTTAATGTTTGGCAAGAATAAAACTGCATGAGTTGAGACCACCAATGGGGAGGGGAGGCTTGAAACATTTGGCCAATTCATTTCATCTCCAGGACATTTGTTGAGCACCAAAACTGCATAGAGCTTGAGATTAATAACCTAAACAGAAAGCTACTGGAAAGAAGATCAGAGATCTTTGAGGGTGAGACTGAAAATAGTGATTAAGTCATGACAGTGAAGGACAGGGGGATATAGACTATGAAAGGCTGTTGGCTAAAAACTCCACAGGGCGAGAGTAGACACATTAGGGTGGCAATCTTGCCTTGATTTAGCCCAGTCTCATTATATCAAGATAAACAGATATGATTATTTCTCACCAGGAAGGGAAGAGTGAATGAACCCTTGCTAGAGAAAAATAATTTCATCAGTGCAGTCTCTATTTTTTACGTGCTTTGTCTGGTATTTAATGAAAAAATACCATAAACCTATGATAAAACTTTATTTCCAAGAGCAAAGGAAAAAAAAACCCATAGCAACACTTTTGCAAGTGTTCCAAAAATTGGCTTTAACGGGGAATTTTATTATTATTATTATTATATTTTAAGTTCTAGGATACATGTGCACAATGTGCAGGTTTGTTACCTATGTATATATGTGCCATGTTGGTGTGCTGCACCCATTAACTCGCCGTTTACATTAGGTATATCTCCTAATGCTACCCCTCCCCTCTCCCCCCTCCCCACAATAGGACCCAGTGTGTGATGTTCCCCTTCCTGTGTCCAGGTGATCTCATTGTTCAATTCCCAACAATAAATGAGAACATGCGGTATTTGGTTTTCTGTTCTTGCGATAGTTTGCTGAGAATGATGGTTTCCAGCTGCATCCATGTCCCTACAAAGGACATGAACTCATCCTTTTTTATGGCTGCATAGTATTCCATGGTGTATATGTGCCACATTTTCTTAATCCAGTCTATCACTGATGGACATTTGGGTTGATTCCAAGTCTTCACTATTGTGAATAGTACTGCAATAAACATACGTGTGCATGTGTCTTTATAGCAGCATGATTTATAATCCTTTGGGTATATACCCAGTAATGGGATGGTTGAGTCAAATGGTATTTCTAGTTCTAGATCATTGAGGATTCATCATACTGTTTTCCACAATGGTTGAACTAGTTCACAGTCCCACCAACAATGTAAAAGTGTTCCTATTTCTCCACATCCTCTCCAGTGCCTGTTGTTTCCTGATTTTTTAATGATTGCCATTCTAACTGGTGTGAGATGGTATCTCATTGTGGTTTTGATTTGCATTTCTCTGATGGTGAGTGATGATGAGCATATTTTCACGTGTCTGTTGGCTGTATGAATGTCTTCTTTTGAGAAGTGTCTGTTCATATCCTTTGCCCACTTTTTGATGGGGTTGTTTTATTTTTCTCATAAATTTGATTGAGTTCTTTATAGGTTCTGGATATTAGTCCTTTGTCAGATGAGTAGATTGCAAAAATGTTCTCCCATCCTGTAGGCTGCCTGTTCACTCTGATGGTAGTTTCTTTTGCTGTGCAGAAGCTCTTTAGTTTAATTAGATCCCATTTGTCAATTTTGGCTTTTGTTGTCATGGCTTTTGGTGTTTTAGACATGAAGTCCTTGCCCATGCCTATGTCCTGAATGGTATTACCTAGGTTTTCTACTAGGGTTTTTATGGTTTTAGGTCTAACATTTAAGGCTCTAATCCAACTTGAATTAATTTTCATATAAGGAGTAAGGAAAGGATCCAGTTTCAGCTTTCTACTTATAGCTAACCAATTTTCCCAGCACTATTTATTAAATAGGGAATCCTTTCCCCATTTCTTGTTTTTGTCAGGTTTGTCAAAGATCACATGGCTGTAGATGTATGGTATTATTTCTGAGGGTTTTGTTCTGTTTCATTGGTCTGTATCTCTGGTTTGGTACCAGTAACATGCTGTTTTGGTTACTGTAGCCTTGTAGTATAGTTTGAAGTCAGGTACCATGATGCCTCCAGCTTTGTTCTTTTGGCTTAGGATTGTCTTGGCAATGCAGGGTCTTTTTTGGTTCCACATGAACTTGAAAGCAGTTTTTTCCAATTCTGTGAAGAAACTCATTGGTAGCTTAATGGGGATGGCATTGAATCTATAAATTACCTTGGACATATGGCCATTTTCACAATATTGATTCTTCCTATCCATGAGCATGGAATGTTCTTTCATTTGTTTGTGTCCTCTTTTATTTCATTGAGCAGTGGTTTGTAGTTCTCCTTGAAGAGATCCTTTACATTCCTTTTAAGTTGGATTCCTAGGTAGTTTATTCTCTTTGAAGCTATTGTGAATGGGAGTTCATTCATGATTTGGCTCTCAGTTTGTCTGTTACTGGTGTATAAGAATGCTTGTGATTTTTGCACATTGATTTTGTATCCTGAGACTTTGCTGAAGTTGCTTATCAGCTTAAGGATATTTTGGGCTGAGATGATGGGGTTTTCTAAATATACAATCATGTCATCTGCCAACAGGGATAATTTGACTTCTTCTTTTCCTCACTGAATAACCTTTATTTCTTTCTCTTGCTTGATTGCCCTAGCCAGAACTTCCAACACTATGTTGAATAGGAGTGGTGAGAGAGGGCATCCCTGTCTTGTGCCAGTTTTCAAAGGGAATGCTTCCACTTTTTCCCCATTCAGTATGATATTAGCTGTGCGTCTGTCATAAATAGCTTTTATTATTTTGAGATACGTTCCATCAATACCGAATTTATTGAGAGTTTTTAGCATGAAGGGCTGTTGAATTTTGTCAAAGGCCTCATCTGCATCTATTGAGATAATCATATGGTTTTTGTATTTGGTTCTGTTTATATGCTGGATTACATTTATTGATTTGCGTATGTTGAACCAGCCTTGCATGCCAGGGATGAAGCCCACTCGATCATGGTGTAGAAGCTTTTGGATGTGCTGCTGGATTTGGTTTGCCAGTATTTTATTGAGGATATTTACATCGATGTTCATCAGGTATATTGGTCTAAAATTCTCTTTTTTTGTTGTCTCTCTGTCAGGCTTTCGTATCAGTATGATGTTGGCCTCGTAAAATGAGTTAGGGAAGATTCCCTCTTTTTCTATTGATTGGAATAGTTTCAGAAGGAATGGTACCCACTCCTCCTTGTATCTCTGGTAGAGTTCGGCTGTGAATCCGTCTGGTCCTGGACTTTTTTGGTTGGTAGGCTATTAATTATTGTCTCAATTTCAGAGCCTGCTATTGGTCTATTCAGGGATTCAACTTCTTCCTGGTTTAGTCTTGGGAGAGTGTAAGTGTCCAGGAAATTATCCATTTCTTCTAGGTTTTCTAGTTTATTTGCATAGAGGTGTTTGTAGTATTCTCTGATGGTAATTTGTATTTCTGTCGGGTCGGTGGTGATATCCCCTTTATCATTTTTCATTGTGTCTATTTGATTCTTCTCTCTTTTCTTCTTTATTAGTCTTGCTAGCGGTCTATTAATTTTGTTGATCTTTTCAAAAAACCAGCTCCTAATTCATTGATTTTTTGGAGGTTTTTTTTGTGTCTTTTTCTCCTTCAGTTCTGTTCTGATCTTAGTTATTTCTTGCCTACTGCTAGCTTTTGAATGTGTTTGCTCTTGCTTCTCTTGTTCTTATAATTGTGATGTGAGGGTGTCAATTTTTGATCTTTCTTGCTTTCTCTTGTGGGCATTTAGTGCTATAAATTTTCCTCTACACACTGCTTTAAATGTGTCCCAGAGATTCTGCTATGTTGTATCTTTGTTCTCATTGGTTTCAAAGAACATCTTTATTTCTGCCTTTATTTTGTTATGTACCCAGTAGTCATTCAGGAGCAGGTTGTTCAGTTTCCATGTAGTTGAGTGGTTTTGAGTGAGTTTCTTAGTCCTGAATTCTAGTTTGATTGCACTGTGGTCTGAGAGACAGTTTGCTATAATTTCTGTTCTTTTACGTTTGCTGAGGAGTGCTTTACTTCTAACTATGTGGTCAATTTTGGAATAAGTGCGATGTGGTGCTGAGAAGAATGTATATTCTGTTGATTTTGGGTGTAGAGTTCTGTAGATGTCTATTGGATCTGCTTGTTGCAGAGTTGAGTTCAATTCCTGGATATCCTTCTTAACTTTCTGTCTCATTAATCTCTCTAATGTTGACAGTGGGATGTTTATGTCTCCCATTATTATTGTATGGGAGTCTAAGCCTCTTTGTAAGTCTCTAAGGACTTGCTTTATGAATCTGTGTGCCCCTGTATTGGGTGCATATATATTTAGGATAGTTAGCTCTTCCTGTTGAATTGATCCCTTTACCATTATGTAATGGCCTTCTTTGTCTCTTTTGACCTTTCATGGTTTAAAGTCTGTTTTATCAGAGACTAGGATTGCAACCCCTGATTTTTTTTGTTTTCCATTTGCTTGGTAGATCTTCCTCTATCCCTTTATTTTGAGCCTATGTATGTCTCTGCATGTGAGATGGGCTTCCTAGATAGTGCAAACTGATGGGTCTTGACTCTTTTTCCAATTTGCCAGTCTGTACCTTTTAATTGGATCATTTAGTCCATTTACATTTAAGGTTAATATTGTTATGTGTGATCCTGTCATTATGATATTAGCTGGTTATTTTGCTCATTAGTTGATGCAGTTTCTTCCTAGCATCAATGGTCTTTACATTTTGGCATGTTTTTGCAATGGCTGGTACTGGTTGTTCCTTTCCATGTTTAGTGCTTCCTTCAGGATCTCTTGTAGGGCAGGCCTGGTGGTGACAAAATCTCTAAGCATTTGCTTGGCTGTAAAGGATTTTATTTCTCCTTCACTTATGAAACTTCGTTTGTCTGGATATGAAATTCTGGGCTGAAAATTCTTTTCTTTAAGAATGTTTAATATTGGCCCCCACTCTCTTCTGGCTTGTAGAGTTTCTGTCAAGAGATCTGCTGTTAGTCTGATGGGCTTCCCTTTGTGGGTAACCCGACCTTTCTCTCTGGCTGCCCTTAAGATTTTTTCCTTCATTTCAACTTTGGTGTTCTGGCAATTATGTGTCTTGGAGTTGCTCTTCTCGAGGAGTATCTTTGTGGCATTCTCTGTATTTCCTGAATTTGAATGTTGGCCTGCCTTACTAGATTGGAGAAGTTCTCCTGGATGATATCCTGAAGAGTGTTTTTAACTTGGTTCCATTTTCCCTGTCACTTTCAGGCACACCAATCAGATGTGGATTTGATATTTTCACATAATCCCATATTTCTTGGAGGATTTGTTCATTTCTTTTTACTCTTTTTTTCTCTACACATCTCTTCTCAGTTCATTTCATTTATTTGATCTTCAATCGCTGATGCTCTTTCTTCCAGTTGATCTATTCGGTTACTGAAGCTTGTGCATTTGTCACGTAGTTCTCATGTTATGGTTTTCATCTCTATCAGTTCTTTTAAGGACTTCTCTACATTGGTTATTCTAATTAGCCATGCATCAAATCTTTTTTCAAGGTTTTTAATTTCTTTGCGCTGGTTAGGTAGTTCCTCCTTTAGCTCTGAGAAGTTTGATCGACTGAAGCCTTCTTCTGTTGACCTGTCAAAGTCATTCTCTGTCCAGCTTTATTCCGTTGCTGGCGATGAGCTGCGTTCTTTTGGAGGTGGAGATGCACTCTGACTTTTTGAATTTCCAGCTTTTCTGCCCTGCTTTTTCCCCATCTTGTGGTTTTATCTGCCTTTGGTCTTTGATGATCATGACGTACTGATGGGGTTTTGATGTGGGTGTCCTTTCTGTTTGTTAGTTTTCCTTCTAACAGTCAGGACCCACAGCTGTAGGTCTGTTGGAGTTTGCTTGAGGTCTACTCCAGACCCTGTTTGCCTGGGTATCAGCAGCAGAGAGCTGCAGAAGATAGAATATTGCTGAACAGGGAATATTGCTGACTGATTCTTGCTCTGGAAACTTCGTCTCAGGGCTGTAGCCTGCCACGTGAGGTGTGAGGTGTCAGTCTGCACCTAATGGGGGATGTCTCCCAGTTAGGCTACTCAGGGGTCAGGGACCCATTTGAGCAGGCAGTCAGGCAGTCTGTCCGTTCTCAGATCTCAACCACCATGCTGGGAGATCCATCACTCTCTTCAAAGCTGTTCAGATAGGGGCATTTACCTCTGCTGAAGTTTCTGCTGCTTTTTCTTTAGCTATGCCCTGTCTCCAGAGGAGGAGTCTACAGAGGCAGGCTGACCTCCTTGTGCTGTGGTGGGTTCCACCAAATTCTAGCTTCCCAGTGGCTTTGTTTACCTACTTAGGCCTCTGCAATGGCGGACACCCCTCCCCCAGTTTCTGCCACCTTGCAGTTAGATCTCAGACTGCTGTGCTAGCAATGAGGGAGGCTCTGTGGGCGTGGGACCCTCTGGGCCAGGTGTGAGATATAATCTCCTGGTGTGCCATTTGCTAAGACCCTTGGTAAAGCACAGTATTAGGGTGGGAGTTACCCAATTTTCCAGGTGTTGTGTGTCTCAATTTCCTTTGGCTAGGAAAAGGAATTCCCTTCCCCCCTTGTGCTTCCCAGATGAGGCGCTGTCTCACCCTGCTTCTGCTCTCACTGGTCAGGCTGCACCCATGGACCAGCACCAACTGTCTGACATGCCCCGGTGAGATGAACCCAGTACCTCAGCTGAAAATGCAGAAATCACCCATCTTCTGTGTTGCTCACACTGGGAGCTGGAGGCTGGAGCTGTTTATATTCAGCCATCTTGGGTGTGCCCCTCTTGGGAAAAAATTTTTAATAGAAACTATGATTAATAGATTCAAGAAATCAGGCAAAAATCTGTGAAAAATAGATTAAATGGAGTACTCTATCGATAATTGGGAAATCTATTTAATCAAAATGTTCAAATGAAAATTCCAAGACTGATAATATATTTGAAATTAAAGAATCATTAGATTATTTAGATAGAATGTGGAATACACTAAAAGGCAGTTTGTGTGAAGTGGTATAAAGGTCCATAGAAAATAGTCCAACTCAAGTGAATTACTAAAAATAGAATATACAGAAAAACAATTAAAGCTACGTGGAATTTGTAATAAGTTTCTAAAGTTAACTTAATTGGAGACCCAGATAGAAATGAGAAAAAATGAAGCAGAATAATATTCAAAATGGTAATAATTGAGAATTTTACAAAAATCTTGGAAGACCTTTAACTATGAGGAAAACAATCTCTTCATACCAAACAGGATAATTACATAGAAAATTACCTTGGACACATCATAGTAATATTGGTGAAAAACAAAAGACCTAAAGAAAGTCATGAAAACATCCAGAGAAATAAAGGCGCACCACCTATAATGGAAGGAAATCCTATGCTATATTTCTTACCAAGAAATGCAACAACAAAACTAAAGCCAAAGACAATGGAATGGCATCTTCAAAGGGTTGAAAGAATTTATCTGCCAACCCATAACTCTATACCCAGAAAAAATATTTCAAAAATAAAAGTGAAATAAAGATATTTCTTTAGGTGACATAGAGAAAGTACTTTTATTAGACTATAACATGTCAAGAGTGAATTGTCTGATCTCTAAAGTATACCTTAAAATGAAATAATGTATAACTAGCAACATAAGAGAGAGAGAATTCAATTACACAACATACTTGATTAACCAAAGAAAGGGCACAGAGGGAGGGAAAAAAAGCAGGAAGTCTGATAAAAAACAAAAACATAATGAAAATAATAAACTTGTCCAAATATAGGTAATTACCAGACTGTTATGATCTGGCAAGGATAGAATTATAGGATCCCCTGTAAACCTTTGCTATCTTAATTGGGCATGGTAATACAGTTCTTTTTTCCTGGGATGATGTCAGAGGAGTCTACAGGGTAAATAGTCGGATTTTAACCACTTCCCAGGAGAAATGATACCCCACTTTGATGTCAGTGGAGGCCAAAAGGAAACCATTGTGATGCACTCACTACCTCTGGCAGTAATGAAGTGGCATCACTCCTCATTCTCCTGGTGGAGTGGTATCAGAGGAAGCCAGCTAAAACCGATGGTTTAAACAAGGTCCAGAATCTCCTACCATAATATCCCAATCCCCAGGTTTTAATTTGAAAAAATCATTCATCATACCAAGAAAAAAGAAGATATAAAGTTAAGTCATGAAAAGATGATCAATAAATGCCAACTGAGTTGACAGTTATCTGATATAATTCTAACATTTTATATTAGTCATTACAAAATGCTTCAACAAATTAATACAAACATGCTTGTAGTAAATGAAAAAAAATATATAGATAAACTCAAAACAAAATTTAGATGTAAAGGAAAGAATCTGTAAACCTGAAAATAAAACAATGGAAAAAATCCAGTCCGAATGGCAGAGAGAAAACAGACTGGAATAAAATGATGAACAGAGCATCAGGAAGCTACATAACTATAAAACATATTTAACATTTGTTGCATTCTAGTGAAGAAAGAAGAAGAGAAAGAATGTGGAGCTGAAAAAGTACTTACAAAAATAGTGGCTGAAATTTTTCAAACTTTGGTAAAAGACATAATTCAAGAAGCAAGGAAAACTATGAAATGATATATAATATTTAATCTTCTGGAAACCAAAGACAAAAACATTTTTTTTGAGAGCAGTGAGAGAAAGACAAAAAAACACCATACCTTGTGAATAACAAATAATTAGAATGACAGCAGAATTCCCATTAGAAACCACAGAAGCCAGAATGAAGTTGCACAATATTTTTCAAGTGTTGAGAGAAAAGCATGGTCAACTCAGTATCCTATATCCACGAAAAGTAGCCTTCAGAAATGAAGGGAAAAATCAAGACATACTCAGGTAAAAAGTGGATAAGAGAATTTCTCACCAGCAGACTTAGTTTACTAGAATGGCTAAGGGAAGTTCTCAAAACAGAAAGAAAATGATAGAACAAGTAACTCTAGAACGTCTGGACAAAGAAAGAATGTGGTTGGATAAACTAATCTAATAGATTCTCTCCTTTTCCTGTTGAGTTTTCTAAATAATGTGTGATATTGCAGCAAAAGTTATAACCTCTGATACATGAAATATGCCATATAATATATGTGCAAAAATGTGAGACAATTCCATTGTAAACTGAGGAAGCTAAGGGGATGCAAAATGAGGGATGATTTCTATATTCACTCAAATGTATAAAGTATCATTTGGGAGACTGAGGTGGGAGGACCACTTGAGGCCAGCCTGGGCAACATAGTGAGATCCTTATCTCTATAAAAAAATATTTAAAAAAAAAAATTTAAAATTTTAACACATGTAGACTGTGGTAAGTTATGTATGTATAATGAAATAGCTAGAGCCATCACTAAAAAACCTGCATAAAGAGATACACTGAGAAACACTATTCATAAATCAAAATTAAATTCTAAAGAAAGTTTTAAGCAACCAATTAAGGAGGATAAAAGCAGAAAAAAATAAAAAGCAGATAGGAAAAACAGAAAACAAAGAAGTAAGTGGCAGACATAAGCCTTTATCTATCAGTGACTACTGATATTATGATAACAAAGATTATAAAATATAAATGGCCTAAATGTACCAATTGAAAGACATTAATTGCACTGGATTATAAATCATGACCTAACTATATGCTATCTATAAGAAATTCACTTCAAATACAATGCTATATGCAGACTGAAAATAAAACGATGGAAACGTGTATTATGCAAACATTAACCAAAATAAAGCAAGGGTAACGATAATAATATCAAGTACAGCAGAGATATCCAAAGCAAATAAAATTACCATTAGTAGAGAGAGATATTATATAATGGGTCAATTATTCAAAAATATATAAATAGGGATCAAATTATATAAATGTCTGATTCATCAAGAAGACTTAATAATCCTAAATGTGCATGTGACTAAGAACAGGGCTTAAAACACACAAAGCAAAATCTGATAAAACTGCAAGGAGAAACGACAAATCTACAATCATTGTTGAAAACTTTGACAACTTTCCCCCAATCTTTGATAAAACAACTGGAAAGAAATTACCAAATATTGCCGGGCACTGTGGCTCATGCCTGTAAGCCCAGCACTTTGGGAGGCTGAGGCGGGCAGATCACAAGGTCAGGAGATGGAGACCATCCTGGCTAACATGGTGAAACCCCGTCTCTACTAAAAATACAAAAAAAATTGGCGGGCGCCTGTAGTCTCAGCTACTGGGGAGGCTGAGACAGGAGAATGGCGTGAACCCAGGAGGCGGAGCTTGCAGTGAACCGAGATCGCGCCATTGCCCTCCAGGCTGGGGAACAGAGCAAGAGTCCGTCTCAAAAACAAACAAACAAACAAAAAAAGAAATTACCAACTATGCATAAGAACTCAATGATATTGTCTCAACAAGAGTATCTAACTGACACTTCTAAGACACTCTGCCCAATAATAGTAAAATACACATTCTTTTCAAGAGTTCACAAAACATAAGCCAAGTTACACTATATTGTGAGCCATAAAACAAACTTCAACAAATTTAAAATAATTAAGATCATACAGATTGTTTCCTAATCACAATAGAACTGAATTAGACATCAATTATTTTGGGATTGGGAAAATTTCCGAACACTTGGAAACTCAGGAACAAACAAATAATCCACGGTTTAAAAAGGAAATCTGGAAGCAACTGTCAAAAACTGTGAAGAGTTTGAGATACCACCCTACTTAAAAAGCTCACAGAAGTGTTTTGCTCTTTTATGGATACTAACAGAAAAAGAATAAACACGAGTGTCAGACAAGGACAGATTCTCTCAGCGTGGCAAGCACTGTGATCATCTTGGATGTATTCATTCCCTTTGTCCTCTAAGTCCCATAGGATGATGCAGCAGCCCATGTTGATGCTGTGCATGATGCAGGTGTAGATCACAGCTGAGTAGCCCTAAGATTAGGGAACTTGAATATTTTGCAGTGGTTGAAAGCAAACTTCCTCCTTGTCTTGGAGGGAGGCATTATCTTTATTAGACTAGAGAGCAAACACACCTCTGGAGCAATACGATCTCTAGATTTTATGGCTGTTCACCATTTAAATATACCTGAATACCTAGTCTAGAACAAAAGGGCAATTAATAGTTTACTTACATGATGTGTAGGAACATAAGAGATCCAAGGCAAATTTTACCTAACAGAGGAACCATCACCACTTACACAAAACATTGCACTAGATGTTTTAGTGACCATAAAGGGTTAAAGTAAACAAATGACTTAATCTTTGCATAATAAAGCAAAATTATTATTTCATAACATGATTGTGAACGTATAGAATCTGATGAATACATATTAGAATTAATGAGTAAATTTAGCAAGATGGCTGGATTTAAAGTCAATGTGCCAAAATCCATTTTATTTTTATATTCTCGTTACCATTAAATAGAAATGAAGCTGAAAATTACCATTTAAAATAGCACTGAAAAGAGCAAATATCTAAGGACAAATTTGATAAAATATGTGAAAGTCCTGCATAATAAAAATGAGAAATAAAAACAACACACAACACAATAGTGGGAAATATAAAAAGAACAACATATACCATGATTATAGTTTGGAAAACTTAGTATTGCAAAAATGTCAGTTTTACCCAGATAAATTTAAAGAATCAACACAGTTCCAATAAAAACCTGTGTGTGTGTGTGTGTGTGTGTGTGTGTGTGTGTGTGTGTGTGAACTGTAAAATTTATATGAAGTTTCTAATGCTCAAGATGGCTAAGGAAACTTGGAAAAGAAAAACAAAGACAGAGGTTTACTATAGCGGATATCAGGACTTGTTACTAGACTACAGTAATTAGGATAATTTAGCTTTGTTGTAAACATAAGCCCACAGCAGTAAAAAAGAAAAGAACATTCATATACTGTAATTATGACAACGGCATCCCTGAAGTTACAGTAAGTGGGGAAAGAAGATATTTTCATTGAAAGTTGAGTTTATTGAATATGAAAAAATGAACCTTAACCCTTAGCTCACAATATAAACAGAAACCAATTTTAGGTGTATTGTGGCTTGTAAAATAGTACGATTGTAATAAGAAAATATAGAAGAAAATTTTCCTGAACTTATGGTAGCAAAATGTTGCTGAAACAAGAACACAAATATGTTGATCGAAAGAAAATAATAAGTTGAATTGCCTTAAAATTAAGAACTTCTGTTCAGCAAAAGACACCTGGGGGGATGAAAAAGGTAAGGGCAGACCCCTTATGCACTTACTATTCCCATAAGGATACTTGAGGCAGTGTTGACTTCCCTCAGTTTTCTTTATAAACACGACAACGGTTATTTGTTAGCAGCAGGATAACCAGGGGGACTCCTAACCCAAAATATTTTAGCAAGATATACTTCTTGGTTTAGAGTGTTGTTGTAAAGAAACCTAAATTTGTGGATCTAAGAATTACATGTGGGTGGACGTAGCCATGTCAACTCTCCTGTCTCCTTGCTTCCTCTGAGCTAGTGTGCACCACACGAATTGTTAGTGCTCTTTTGTTAGAATAACCAGAACTAGTTCATTGGTTCTATAAAAATGCACAATAAAATGTGCCTTTAAAAATAAAAGGTGCAATTAGGAAAAGGCAGTGAGCCTCTGTTAGAGAGGGTTGCTACAGCTGCATGTGCTTTTTACTTGAATCCAGGAAACCATTAAGTGATTTTTGTTAGGTGTTAGGTGAGATGTCTGATCTGTATGAATCTTTTTTGGCCATTCAAACCTTTGGATAATGTACACCACTAACAGAGTATGAAACAGAGCGAGAGGAGATATTTGTAATACATATACCTGAAAAGTACTAGTATCCAAAATGTATGAGGTATAGAAAGCATGGCTACAAATCAATTTTTAAAAGTCCATTAGCCCAATTTAAAAAGTGAGAAAATGGTATTTGTAGTTCTAGATCCTTGAGGAATCACCACACTGTCTTCTACAATGATTAAACTAATTTACACTCCCACCAACAGTGTAAAAGCGTTCCTATTTCTCCACATTCTTGCCTGCATCTGTTGTTTCCTGACTTTTTAATGATCACCATTCTAACTGGCATGAGATGTTATCTCATTGTGCTTTTGATTTGCATTTCTCTAATGACCAGTGATGATGAGCTTTTTTTTTTTCATATATTTGTTGGCTGCATAAATGTCTTCTTTTGAAAAGTGTCTTTTCATATCCTTTGCCCTCTTTTTGATGGGGCTGCAAATAATTATAAATCATTCTACTATAAAGACAAATGCACAAGACTTGGAACTAACCCAAATATCCATCAATTATAGACTGGATAAAGAAAATGTGGCACATATACACCATGGAATACTATGCAGCCATAAAAAACAATGAGTTCAGGCCCTTTGCAAGGACATGGATGAAACCGGAAACCATCATCCTCAGCAAACTAACACAGGAACAGAAAACCAAATACCACATGTTCTCATATATAAGTGGGAGTTGAACAATGAGAACATATGGACACAGGGAAGGAACATCATACACTGGGGCCTGTCTGAGGGTGGGAGAAAAGAGGAGGGAGAGCATTAGGACAAACACCTAATGCATGCGGGACTTAAAATGTAGATGACGGGTTGATAGGTGCAGCAAACCACCATGGCACATGTATACCCATGTAACAAACCTGCACATTGTGCACATGTATCCCAGAAGCTAAAGAAAAAAATTTTAACAAAACAAGGAAAAAAGAAGTGGAAAAAGAGACCAAAAAGTCACTTCATAGAGGAGGGTATCCCAGTCACCAATATGTGCATGTGATGTTGCTGAACTTCACTAGTTAACTAGGAAGTACGTATTGAAATCATAATGCAATAGTCCTAAAACACACCAACATGCAAATGAAATAGAAGACAAAACAACCACTCACCAGAAAAGATGTGGAACAACTGGGGTGCTCATATGTTGCTGGAGGGGATATAATTTGATACATTCACTTCGATAAATTGTCCAATATTATCTAGTAAAGCAGAACATAAGCCTGCTCTATGTGACAGAAATTCAGCCTTAGTTATATAACCCACAGAATTCCAGCTTGTGTTCATCCAAAGACATACTAGGATGTTCCTGCAAAACTGTTTTTTATTGCCAAAAATTGCAAACAACCCTGAGTATCCGTATCAACATGGTTGAAAAGGATTATCACAAATATGATATTGGGCAAAATAATCCAGAGAATTCTGGCTGTAAACATACTGTACGATGCCTTTACTACAAATTTTAAAAAGAAGCAAACTTACCTTATGATGTTATACATGAGGATGGTGGCTGCCATTTTGGGAGGGGTGAGAAATGATTGGAGAGAGACACTTGGGGCTTCCAGTGTTTGATCACAATTCCTTTCTTGATGTCAGTGCTGGCTGCTCAGGTGTTAAATATGTGATAGCCCATCAGGCTCTCTGCTTATGGTTGACACAATTATGTACACAGGCTCTATATAAATTAAATTTCTATTCAGTTTTTAACAAAAGAAAATCCTCAATTGTTGTGAAATAATAGAGTAAATTTACAGCACAAATAAAGTGTAAGTCACTATTAGAACTTAATTTCAGGAAATACCTTTTAAAACCTTCAACTACAGAAAAAAATAAAACATGAATTTGATGTATAAAAATACAAAATTACCAAAAGAAGTAAAACCATGGGAAAAGTATGTTTTATAAGGCAGGGAAATAGTTGATCCCCTCATAATATTAAGAAGTATTTGATGGCCTGGTGCGTTGACTCATGCCTGTCATGCTAGCACTTTGGGAGGCCGAGTTGGGTGATGACCTGAGGTCAGGAGTTCATGACCAACCTGGCCAACATGGCAAAACCCTGTCTATACAACATACAGAAATTAGTCGGGCATGGCGGTGCATGTCTATAATCCCAGCTACTCTGCACTCCAGCCTGGGTGACACAGTGAGATGCAATCTAAAAAAAAGAATGATGTAATAATTTAAACAATAAATGCCTAAGCGTTTTAATCTAATTGCCATTGTTTTGCATATATGTGTATGTGCATAAACACATGTATGTGTGTGCACACACATGCAAATGTGTCTATACATGTGTGTGTATAAGTGTATGTGTATACACATATATAATAGTAATCATAAAGCAGAATATCGCAGAGTGCCAATGAGTATATATAAATAGTTATAATTTCCTTAAAGCAAAACAGTAATATTGAGTCAATAAATTTGCTAGATTATATATTCTTCGAGCCAAAATTTTACTTATAGGAGTGAATCCTAAGGAAAAAGCAAAGAAAGAACACAAAAAATGTAGCCACCAAGGTATTTTTTTCAATATGATATTCGTGGAAATCATTAACCTTTCAAAAGTATGAGATTGGTGAAATAGTGAAACTGTTCCATATTTTAGAGTATTTGACAGCTATTAAAGTAATTGTATGGAAAATCATTAATAAAAATAAAGCTTTAATGAGAATAATTATATATAATTATGGTAATATATTTCTAGTAATAAAGACAGTAATAGATTAAGGTACATATAATTATGGATATACATAAAATATTAGCAATTTTGGGGGCTTGTAGAATTATGGATTTGTATATGCTTAATGTTTTGGAGTAAATATAACTTACTTTTACATTCAGAAAAATGAACAAAATAATAAAAATAGCATTTGTTGCAAATATAAGACATTAACATATTAATAATACCAAATGTAACATACCTTAATATTCCACATGCTTAAAATTCTTTCAATTTGGTAAGAAACATGTTAAAACTATGATTTGTTATTGAGTAAAGGATGAGAATCAAAAAGCTCTAACTAGAAAAATACAAAAATATTTCCATGAATAATAAAATGTGCATTCAGAAAACAATTAGAAATAACTTTGGATTATAAAATGTATTTTGAATAAAAATAATAAATTATGACAAGGTGGCATGATATAAGCATTCCCACACTGGTGGAAAGAAAAAACAGCTAAATATGCAGTATCTTAAAACATTAACAACATGTATCAAGATCCTTAAAGATCTTCTTTCATATTTAACTGATAAACTCATTTTTAAGAATTCTTGCTAGTGATTAAAAATGCCAAATGAATTGATATGCAAAGGTATTTCTTACTGTAGTACTTTTAATGGCACAAGTAATGTAAGCCCAAATGTATTCCCAAATTATAATTATTAAATGCTTAATTGCAGCCTCCCTTAATAAACCTGGAGACTATATTTTAATGTGATTCTTCTCTATCCTATGGGATGATACAAGAAAAAACTACATTGTTTTATAGAGTACTCGAAGTAAGTAAAGATTTTTTAAAATCTCAGTTATGCAAACACCACACATGCCCACAGAAGAAGAAAATAAAAATGTTGTTAATTCTCATTGTGGAACACAAATAAACATATTTTTCCCTACGGTTTTCTCGATTGTTTTATTTATTAAATATTCTCATTACATTGAAAATTCAATACTTTGATACACAAATACATTTTCAAGTTTAAAAAATGCACCCTGTAAATATTTTTCTTTACAATGCATGCTATCAGCTGGGCGCGGTGGCTCATGCCTGTAATCCCAGCACTTTGGGAGGCCAAGGCGGGCAGATCACTTGATCTTAGGAGTTCGAGACCAGCCTGGGCAACATGATGAAAACCCATCTCTACTAAAAATACAAAAACATTAACTGGGCATGATGGTGCCCACCTGTGTTCCCAGCTACTTGGGAGACTTAGGCATGAGAATTGCTTGAACCTGGCAGTGAGCAGAGATCATGCCACTGCACCCCAGCCTGGGTGACAGAGCAAGACTCTATCTCAAAGAAAAGAAAAGAAATAAAAAACATACTATTTATTTACTTTGAACCAAGACACAACCTGCATAATTAGACACATAAGGTGTTTGGCATGTTTTCTCAATGTTGAAATGGAATGAGCTCATTGAACGTAGACACTATTCTTATGAAAAATAACTGTCTTAGTAGACATGTCCTTTAAAAATATATGGAGAAATTATACTTTAATATAGTAATACTCTAAGAATTATTGAACAATTACTAACTTAATTATAATGTGATGTTGTTTTGGTACTATGCACCATTTTTTCTGGACTGCTAACATTTTGGCTCTTGATTCTAGACGATGAACTATAAAAGCACTTATTTTTAGAGTGGAGATTCTCTTTTGCTTGAATCTGGATGTGTTATAATAATAAGTAGTTAGTACAGTGATAAAATTTGTAACGCTCACATTTTTAATGAAACAACCAGATGAAAGATTCAACAATAAAATTAAAAGCATATTAAGTGTGTAATACCAACATCTTCAAACAATTCATACTTGAAAATAAAGTTATTTTATGTTGCTGATTTGGTCATTGACTCATGAACTTTGTATAATTTTGCCCTCATTAAAGACAGCAAGAAATCAGTAAAAAGTCAGGAAACAACAGATGCTGGAGAGGATGTGGAGAAATAGGAACACCTTTACACTGTTGGTGGGACTGTAAACTAGTTCAACCATTGTGGAAGACAGTGTGGTGATTCCTCAAGGATCTAGAACTGGAAATACCATTTGACCCAGCCATCTCATTACTGGGTATATACCCAAAGGATTATAAATCATGCTGCTATAAAGACACATGCACACACATGTTTATTGCAGCACTATTCACAATAGCAAAGACTTGGAATCAACCCAAATGTCCATCAGTGACAGACTGGATTAAGAAAATGTGGCACATATACATCATGAAATACTATGCAACCATAAAAAAGATGAGTTTGTGTCCTTTGTAGGGACAGTTGGAAACCATTATTCTCAGCAAACTAACACAAGAACAGAAAACCAAATACCACACAATGAGATCACTTGGACACAGGAAGGGGAACATCACACACGGGAGCCTATTGTGGGGAGGGGGCAGGGGGGAGGGATAGCATTAGGAGATATACCTAATGCAAATGACGAGTTAATGGGTGCAGCACACCAACATGGCACATGTATACATATGTAACACACCTGCACGTTGTGCACATGTACCCTAGAACTTAAAGTATAATAAAAGAAAAAAGAAAAGAGACATCAAACAAAGCTAAATGTACCTTAACAGATACTTGTAATTTCAAGACATTTTTTTATCAATGCACATGTTTATAAAATATACTCTGTAATGATACAATGTAAGAGGGTGGATTGCAGCTTTTGGAAAAGAGTCTAAAAGGCAATTTGAATATGCTCTCAAAATTAAAAATTCTGAGTGAATTAAAAAAAAAAAAAGACACCTACTTCTAATATTTTGGAATCACTCTTTGTTGCATGATATTTTTGCAGCATTTCCAACCAGGAAAGTATAATCACATTTCAAGTTATCTTGCTCAGCTGGATCTATTCATTGCAAAGACACATTCAGCATTTTCTTAGAACTGATCTCGTCCGTAAGCAAAACTACACCTCATGGTGAACTAAAACAAAACAAAACAAGACACAATTTCATCCAGAAGAGAGAAGAATGCTAACCTTCTTGTCTCGAACTATTCATACATTCTATGACTAAGAGAGCTAAACCATCTGTCATGGGAACACCTACAAAAATGATGTTTTTTTTTTTTTCTGTGTACAAAAGGCTTAGCCTATTCCATGGTATTGCAGAATGAAAAAGCCTTCTTTTTATTTGCTTTTTGAATATTAGAATGATTAAGGGATGGGTTATTTGAAGTGTGTTTTCTAACTTCCAAGTATTTGAATATTTTCCAGATATATTTTCTGTTACTGGTGTAACTTCACTGTGGTCAGAAAAATATTCTATAGGAAACATTCTGTAGGAATATACAAGTTTACAGTTTTTAAAGTTTTATTTTTTAAGTTGAGATCAATCTTGGTGAATGTTCATGAAAACAATGTATATCCCACTGTCATTGAGAAGAGTGTTAGTTGATAGTGTTATTCACATTTCTGTTATTCTCAATAATTATCTATCAAGTTTTTCTGCTGATTACAAGAAAGAGGTGTTGAAATCTCTGACTTTAACTATGGATTGGCCTACTTAGCTTTTAAGTTCTATAATTTTGTATTTCATGTATTTTGAAATACAAACCCTATTGTTATATGTTATACATTTAAGATTGTTAGATCTTCTTGATAAATTAGTCCTTTTATCATGATGGGTATTTACTATCATTTGGTGTATTTCATGTTCTAAAGTCCAGTCACTTCACCTTTTTTTTGGTTAGTGTTAGCATAACCTTTTCAATGATATAGCTTCTAAGACTTTTAACATTTTAGAGAAAATGTCTTATAATTGTGTATAGTTTGGTCTTTCTTTTATACTTAATATAAAAAATCTGTCATTTAATGGGTGAACTTATACCATTTATATTTAAGATAATTATTGATATGATTGTACTTAAATTTACCATCTTGCTGCTTTTTCATTTTGTTTTGTTTTTATCAATTCTGTTCTCTTTTTTTCTGCCTGCTTTTGGATTGTTTTTTTATGATTCAATTGTTTCTCTATTACAGCTTATTAGCTACAAATCTTTTTTCCATTTTTTTTAGTCTTACCTTAGGGCTTATAATATAAATCTTTAATTTATCACCATCCAATTTCAAAATACTTATACCGTATGTATAAGAACTTCATAATAGTGCCCTTTCAATTACTCCCTCCCAAACTTTGTGCCAGTGCTGTCATATGTGTTAAAATATATCTTATAAACTACTCAAGACATTGTTACTATTCTTTACTAAATGTTAATTATCTTTTAAATAAGTGAAAAATAAAAAAAAATATGTACTTTAAAATTACATTCTGTTTGCCATTTGAAGCTATTCATTCCTTTGTATAAATCTAAATTTTTGTGTCTGGTATTGTTTCTTGTAACTAAAGAAATTCCTTTAATATTTCTTTAAATTCAGATCTCCAGGCAATATACTCTTAGATATTTCCAGGGGAAATATGTTATTTTACCTTCATTTTTGAAAAATATGTTCACAGAACATGGAATTCCAGGGTTTCAGATTTTTTTTCGGTACTGTCAAAAGGCTGCTCTGCTGTTTTTGCTTTATATAATTTTTTATTAGAAGTATGATGTATTCCTTAACTTTGTTCTATATATAATGTGTCTTTTTTCTCTGTCTTCAAACATTTCTCTTTATTTTTGCATTGTAGCTCTTTGAATATTACGTATTTAGGCTTTTTACCTCCTTGGGGTTCTCTGAAATTATTGGATCTGTGATTTGATTTCATCATTATTTCTGAAAATTCTTAGTCATTGTCTCTGCTATGGCTTCCCTCTTTCTTCCCTCTGGTATTCCAAATATAGTGGCCCATTTCTTATCGTCCACCACCCTTAAGTGCATCTTTTTAAAAAATTCCCACTTTTCTTTTAGTGTTTCAGTTTGGATAATTTCTATTGTCCTATTTTCAATTTTACTTATTTTTTCCTCAACTATTTTGTGTCTACTAACAATCTCATAAAAGGAATTCCTCTAACACTACTTTTATTTCTAGTACTTCCATTATATGATTTTTATAGTTTTTCAATATCTGTTCAAATTCCCCATTTAAATGCATGTTTTCTAATGTTATTACTAGATATTTATTTCTGGGTGATCTTTGAATCTGGTTGTTTGGATTACCTTTTCTCTTGGCAATGGAAGCTTGCATTTTTTTCTTTGTGTGTGTGTGTGTGTCTTAGTGTTTGACTCTGAATGCCAGGCACCAAGCTGATACGAAAGGTGCACACAGTAGTTTTACTAGGAAATGGGCACATCGTTCTTCTGTTCAAAACAGTAGTGTGTGCCTCTGTGTGTATGTGTGCACGTGTGTGTGTGTGTGTATGTCGGCAGTTTTTGAGATGGGTTTAAGATCTGTTAGTAGAGTGAGGGCTTTGGGACCAGAGGGGTTTTAACAACTTCTTGCAGTTTCACCTTTTAGCTTGTTTATATGCTTATGACAAAGAAGGCACTCCACTCTTTCCCTGATCCCAGAAGTAGACTGTTATTACTTTTTTTCTTTTTATTAAATAAACTTTATTTTTCAGAGAAGTTTTAGGTCTACAAAAAATTGAACAGAAAGCATAGAGAGTTCCCATATACTCTAATGTGTATGTGCACACACACACATGCTCCACATACACATACTACAACTATACACAGTTTCTCTATTATTAGAATCAGTTCTGTTTATTTGTTACAATGGAATGGCAAATATTGATACATTAGTTTATTCTCTGTGTGGTACTTTCTGTGGGTTTTAACAAATGTGTAGTGACAGATCTCTGGCACTACAGGTTGGTAACAGTTGCCCTGTTCTAAGAATCCTCCATGCTCCTCCTAGTCATCCCTCCCTCCCTCCCTCCAGATGCTTGGCAACTGCTGACATTTTTACCGTCTCCATAGTTTTGCCTTTTCTAGAATGTCATATATTTGGAATCATACTGTATATAGTCTTTTTGCATTCGCTTCTTTTGCTTAGCAATATGCTTTTAAGATTCTTCCATGTCTTTTCAGAGCTTAGTAGCTGATTTCTTTTCATTGCTGGTACTACTCCCTTGTATGGACATCCCACAGTTTGTTCATCTATTCACCTATTGAAGTACGTCTTGATTGCTCAAACAGACTTTATAATTCTCAAGCTCCTCCACACTGAGTCTGCAGAAATTCATGAATTGCAGTCTAAGTGCCAGCAGTCTGCTTCTGTTCAGGGACTTCTGTTCCTGGTAAGTGGGGTTCTCTGTGTTCACCTGTTTCCCCAATACTGAGAGCAGATGTTTGTCCTGTGACCTCAGTTCTCTGAAGGATATAAGAGATGATGATTTTCTGCTGGTTCAGCTTTTTTGCTTCTCTTGTGGTGAGGATGGGAGTGACAATCTCCAAATTCTTTACATGTCAGACTGGAAATGATACATCTGCTGCTGACTTTTAGTCACTGCTTAATAGCCTCATAGTGAAAGGCAGGGGGATTCTAGATTGTCTTAGCCCACCTGCAGGTTTTGTTACTTTTAGTGTAACTGCTCCTTGAAGGTGAGTCTTCTTCTTCATTTTTCCCCTTCTTCTCTGCGGTAAACAGGCATTGCCAAATATTTGGGGCTGGTCTTTTGTGGGAGAGAGTTTCCTGCTTCTCCCTTACTGGTACGAAAGCTTGAATAGTACTGGTATAGGTGCTGGATCACAGAAGTATTTCTGTTCCTTCTCTAAGGGTGGGAGGACTTTCCATTTTGCCATCTCCCATCAGTGATGGATGTTTACATGACAAATTTGTCTCTTCTCCGCTCTGTGCTTAATTTGTTGGTTTGCTCTATATGAGAAAGGGCAGCCGGAATAGGGAGGGTGTCATACGTTTCCAACAATGGTGACTGATCCTTGCAGTAGACTTTCTGTGGACCCCACCTCTGCCCCTATTCTTCTTGTGATCATCCAGCTGAGGACCAATGGAAAAGAGCCTGTGAATGCACGTGAGCTCCCTTTGTGTCTGGGTTCCCTGGAGTTTCTTAACTGTCATTCTGGCAAATAGACAGTCTCCAACAACTCTTTAAAATATTAGTTGCTTTCTTTTCACCCATATATATGGCAACCATTCCTCACTCCCGCACTGTGTCTCCAGTTTTTCACACCGTGATCCTTCCTCTCCTTGGATTTTAGGCTGCTCGACTGCCTGCTCTCTGCTAGCTTCAGAGTATGTTATGATTTGCAGGATATCCAGCAACGAAAAAGGTGCTAATATTGTAGCTACTCTTTCCACTTTCCTAGGCAGAAGTGGAATCAGAGGCTATTTTTAATCATCTAAATTGGGTTTTAATTATGGTGGCCTCACCAGCGAGACGTGTTCAGTAAACTCTTCAGAGCTTATTCATTCCAACAACATGAGGAGGGTGATAAGTGTATTTTATTTCTTTATCTTCATAACAAAATGTTGAAAAAAAGGGATGGTATAACTTACAAAAATAACTACAGTTTGCTATGAGACTGAGAAATTGACAGAAATTCATGGTAAAGGATAATAAGGTGAAGAATATCATAAGGCCTTATATAATTGGTATAGATGGAAGAGCAAATAAAATATGTCCCCAAGAGAAGAATAAACCATTTTCTCAGGAAAGGAACACAGAAATTTGAAGGAAATTACTCCCTTGAGTCCTCATAAAGAGGCACAGTGTGACATAGTAGATAACAACCAAAACAGCATCCCCAAAATAAATACGTTTTATGGTGTTATGTGTTTCTTACCTGTTCTACGGAAGTTGAGGGCATGATGCCAAACCCCAATTCAGTAAAAGTACTATATAAAAGAAGCAAAAAACCCCTACAAAAACAACAAACAAATCCACATAGGCATTCTTCTCTTGAGTTTTGAATAAGGTCTAGAATGTGAACAGGCAAGGTTGTTGAATGGACTGTGCAGCTTTTAAGCAACCCTCTAACCCTCTATAGATATTAGTTTCATAACTGAGATATTAGCTAATGTTGAGGAGAAGTATGTATCCCATAAACACATATATTATACTATGTATATCAAAAAATCCAGAACAGAGTACAGATTATTCTATGATTGTAATTGGGAAAAATACATAGTTACATAGGCTCTTGAGAGCTAAAGCACTCTAAATAATTATGAAGCCTGAACATACGGTCCTCCCAAGCTTGCATTATTAGGAGATACTGAAGAAACATGTGTGAAGAGTCAAGATTCCCCTGCTACATGGGAACCTGAGGGTTTAAGGCCCTAAGGGGTGATTCTATGAACCTTACACGAGTGTCGTGTAAAACACAGGCCATAGCGTATTTTAAATTTTTCATTAAATCTGAAAATTCGTATATTTTTATTCAGTTTGCAAATATGACCCTCTGTACTGGATTCTCCTTTGTAAGTGCAATAATCTGTATTTATTTCTCTTCTATGTGGTTTCCTGCAATCACTCTAACAGAACTTGAAGCCTCTGTATGAGACAGAGGGTGTCATTATTTTAAAAGTACCTAAACCTATGTCTGACAGAAATAACTTCCCTAGACGAAGTGGGAAAACAGAACTTTGTCTATTATACATTTATAATAATCAACCCTTTGGTTGAGACATGGCACGGAAATTAAACATACTTTGGACCTTGTATTTTTAGTGATAAATGAAGTTACAATTAGCAAAGCTAAAAGGATAACATCAGTTTATACTATCATTTTTACTGTGAGAAATCATTATTTTTTGATGAGGAACTAATACAACCACACAGACCACTTTAGGTGATATTTGGAAAGTTGATGTCTATGTTTAAGGCATCGATGGTAAACACTTCAGTCTTTTTGTTAAAAGCAGAAAACGCACCTTGGAGGAATAAAATTAAAACTCTGTTCAATGGAAACAATTTCTTTTCCTTATTATTTCTCATCTACCCCTAAGGGGCACAGTAAGATAATTAAGTACTAGGATGGGCCAAAATAACAGAATTGTTATTTTTTGAAATGTCAAATTTCACTTTAAACACTATAACTTATTCTACTTTTAGGTAGAGAAAAACTTCACGTTGACACAATTAAGTCATCTATATGATAAAGAAAAAGTCCATGTGGAAGAAACAAGTAGAAATTAGCATATTTCTGCCGTTGGCTACACATTTGAAACGGAAGCATTCTGTCAAATTTCAGAATAAGTGAGTGTCCAATGCCAACAAATCAGTACTTGACATGAAATAGGGTTGATAAGTAAGTATTAGAGATGCGCATTTTTATTAATTAGACAGTGCTCTGACAAGATTTCATCCAGCTGACAGCAGGTTAGAATTTCAGTTCCTATGTTTTCTAATGCTAACTGTGCCTCAGACACTACAGATAGGCCTGGGAAACCCTCAAATCATTTGGCAAATTTTTAACAATATTCTGTAAAATAGGAAAATCAATCGTGTCTGACCTCACAGCAGCAGCTTGAAGAAGAATGACCTCAGTGCTAAAGAAAACTGTATTATTGGTGATGCTGATAATTTTAATAGAATACCACTATGTCTTAAGAAAATACAGATTGTGACAGTTCTCAAGGCTCAGAATAAATCTAAATGAGGATTTTCTCACATGGAAGAAATTAGAAAATATGTCATAATGTTTTTGAGTATTTCAGGGGAAGCTGCCAAGAAGAATCCTGGTATGAACACTGGAACACGAAGTTAGAGACCAACGTTGAAGGCCAATAGGGCTCCAAATATTTATGGTTTTTTGTTTCTTTTTGTTCCTTTCCACTTCTTGAATGTTTCATTAAGATTATCCTTCTTCTGCCAAAAAAACACCTTTACTATATCCCTTAGACCAGATATGTGGGCCACACATTTTTTCTTATTATTTTTTTGGTCTTAATTTTTTTTCTTCTATCCTTATTCTGGAAATATATTTGTGATGGATTTGGATGCTAGATTGACAGTTTTTTTTTTCCCCCTACTACCATTATATTCTATCTCTCTCTTTTTTGTTTTACCATGAAAATAACTTTTCTGGCCAGATGCGGTGGCTCACGCCTTTAATCCCAGCACTTTGGGAGGCCAAGGCGGGCAGATCACGAGATCAGGAGATCGAGACCATCCTGGCTAACACGGTGAAACCCTGTCTCTACTAAAACAAACAAACAAACAAACAAAAAGTTAGCCTGGCGAGGTGGCAGGCGCCTCTAGTCCCACCTACTCCGGAGGCTGAGACAGGAGAATGGCGTGAACCCGGGAGGCGGAGCTTGCAGTAAGTCGAGAGAATGGTGTGAACTGGGGAGGCGGAGCTTGCAGTGCCCCGATTTCGCGCCACTGCACTCCAGAGCGAGACTCCGTCTCAAAAAAAAAAAAAAAAAAAAAGAAAAAAGAAAATTACTTTTCTTCTTTGATCTGGAACATGTAAATATACACAAACTTCTGAAATAAACGTAAGATGTTAAGTTAAATTTTTTGTAAACCTTAGCTTTACACCCACCTTCCCCCGTCCACAAAAGTATGGTTCTTTTCTGGGACAGGGGACTAGGAGTGGGTTGGTAAATATGCAATTTCTGAAAGATCTCATTTTGTAAAGATAAATACTTATTTTTTTAATTATACTTTAAGTTCTGGGACACATGTGCAGAACACGCAGATTTGTTACATAGGTATACATGCGCCATGGTGGTTTGCTGCACCCAACAACCCGTCATCTATGTTAGGTATTTCTCCTAATGCTATCCCTCCCCTTGCCCCCAACTCCCTGACAGGTCCCAGTGTGTGATATTCCCCTCCCTGTGTCCATATATTCTCATTGTTCAATTCCCACTTACGAGTGAGAATATGCAGTGTTTGGTTTTCTGTTCCTGTGTTAGTTTGCTGAGAATGATGGTTTCCAGCTTCATCCAGGTCTCTGCAAAGGACATGAACTCATTCTTTTTTATGACTGCATAGTATTCCATGATGTATATGTGCCACATTTTCTTTACCCAGGCTATCACTGATGGACATTTGGGTTGGTTCCAAGTCTTTTTACAGAATGGGAGAATATTTTTGCAATCTATCCATCTAGCAAAGGGCTAATACCCAGAATATACAAGGAACTTAAACAAACTTACAAGAAAAAAAAAACAAACAACTCCATCAAAAAGTGAGTGAGGGATATGAACAGACACTTTTCAAAAGAAGACATTTATGCGGCCAGCAAACATATGAAAAAAAGCTCGTCATCACTGGGCATTAGAGAAATGCAAATCAAAACCACAATGGGATACCATTTCATGCCAGTTAGAATGGTGATCATTAAAAAGTGAGGAAACAACAGATGCTGGAGAGGATGTGGAGAAATAGGAACAATTTTACACTGTTTGTGGGAGTGTAAATTAGTTCAACCATTGTTGGAGACAGTGTGGTTGTTCCTGAAGGATCTAGAACTAAAAATGCCATTTGACCCAGTGATCCCATTACTGGGTACATACCCAAAGGATTATAAATCATTCTAATATAAAGACACATGCACACATATGTTTATTGTAGCACTACTTACAAAAGATAAATATTTCTAACAAATAATGTGACAATAAATTATGAGGGAAAGAAGGTGTGAATGGGAGGAGGCAATACATTTAAGGTGTTTTTCTCTTCAGATAATATCTCAAGATAGGTACATGTGTCCCAGCAAAATAAAATGTTTTCATTAATTATTTCTGAATGATAGGATTATTTAGTTTAACTTTTTTACTCTCTGAATTTTCTACATAGCAGGCATTTTATTTTATACTAAAAAATGGCTTCTTAAAAATTATCTTATACTCTTTAACGTATTGCTCATCAACATATTTTTCCTTTTCTCAATGTGCAATTTAAAATTACTCTGTGTGTATTGTTTACACTTTCCCTTTTTTAATTTAAGAGAAATATTAAGCAGAGGATATGTATGTGTGTGTATGCATGTGTGTGCATATATGTATATATGTATTTAAATTTGGGATTGTCCAACTATTTGTCTTGCTAGTTCTTCCTTTTGAAGATCAACAGCCTTATGTTACTTGAGTCATAGTACTTAGGAGAAATCTTATTATGGCTATTATACCTGTCATAAATAATGCAATATTGACCTAACTAGCCAATAGCATTCTGAAAACTCTTTCAAGGAAACATATTGATGAAGTTAAATGAATCTTAGTGACCAATACTTACATTATCACTATCCACTCCGCATTTTCAGTTATTCATTTATCCTCTATACAAGAAGACCGAATTTGATCATTTGTTCAATGCTTTCAGTAACTTTGGGTTCATGTTAATGTTCTAAATTACATAATCTTTTTGATATTCTTGGCAAATAAGTTACTTTTCTTCGTGTTCAGTTTCATATCAATGCTAACGCTTTCTATACCTATACAAAGTAGTTGTGGATTTATTTTTATATTTATGTGAAAATGAAAATCATCTGAAATAAAAGTTGTTGTATCGAAATAGTTAATTCTTGGGAATTGCCTGCTGTGTACTTCAGAATTTTTAATGTTTGAATGGTCAGCCAGATATTGGATCCCATTCTGACACAAAGCAAGAAATCATTTAGGGTATACCTGAAGCATGTGTGTGTGATCAGATGACTCTCATTGGGGGATAGTTAGATGGACAGTCTCTGATTAATTGATTCTCAGGTCAGAAACTTGTGCAAAAGCTAACAGTTCTCATGGCACCCTGCTTCTAATAAACTACTGATGAAATGTATAAAAAATATTATCGTATCATCTCTTTCATTTTCTGCCTTATGAATGTATTTATATAAAAAGTCATTTGACAAGTTATCATTAATAAACAAATTTTCCTGTGCCTCCCAGATATTTCCAGAGAGCTCATCATAAAATGAATTTGAAGGATTTCTTCGGGATGCACAGGATGGTGTGATTTTAGAAACTGTAATCTCTATCTTACCATTACATTCAGCCATGATAGAGCAAGAATATCATTGATCACTTCAAATATATATAAGTGATTGCCTCACCATGACACTTGTGACGATTACAGGCCAGTTGTTTTGCAGAATGTTTCCCATTTTTCATTTTTATTTCTCATGATTTGATTCATATTGGAACTTAGCAAGAACATTACATATGGGATGCTGTGATCTTTTTGTTGCATCCCATCTGGTAACATACGTTTGATTCCTTATAATTGGTAATATAAATTTAATTGAAGGCTAAAACAATGCTTAAAATACTAAAGAAATGGAAAACCAGGAAGATGAGCCTAGCACTTGAAACCATATTTCTTACAGAAATGTATGACAATTCTAGTGTTTCTTTTTGGCTTCTGCTTTCAGTGGAGGCATTGAGAAGCTGACAAACTGAGTGCAGATGTTAACCCCCTTATAAGGCTAATGAGACAAAAATTGTTCTCAAAAAAGAGAGATAGATGCCCTGGAATTATCATACAACATTAAGTTGAGGCCACAAAAGGGTAAGTATTATTTGAAATAGATCTTTCCTCAAAGGGTTGGAAACACAGCTTCCAGACAAATCAATCCCTGCTTTGATTAATCTAGTTTTACAGATTACATACCTATGTACACAGAAAACTCAAAAGCCTTCTCTCTGTGTGTTATAAGATACTGCCAATTTTGCTAAGTTTGTGGTATACAAGGTAAAAATATGTGTAAATTGAGTATCTATATGATACTAATAAGCAGAACAACATTTTTTTAAAAGGTCACATCTTTTAATGAAGGTTCGGTAATATAAAGAAAGTACTTATCTCTAGACTGATTTAAATTTATTAAAATTAACAAAAACATTATAACTTTACATGGAAATCAAATGCCAAAAGATGGCCAAGACATGTAATTGTCTCTTAATGTTGGTTTTCATTTCTTTTGTGTAAATGGCTCGGACTGTGATTGCTGGGTTATGTAGTAAGTGCTTGTTTCATTTTCTAAGAAACTGCCGAACATTCTTCCAAGGCAGCTGTACCATTTTGCAGTCCCATTTGCCAGAGTTCAGTAGTTTCAGTGTTTTAAAAATCAATTCTAATATATGAGTAATGGGGTATTTCACTGTGGTTTTAATTTGCATTTCCCTAATACCAGGAAAATGTTTTCAAAAGAAATTCTTAAAGAATAATAAAAACATGCTTCATCCACCAAGAGATGACTGAGAGGCGGCTGGCAGTAAGTATTGACTAAGTTCAACTGTAAATCTAAGACTTAAAAAAAGTATCTCTAAGGGGGAAAAGTAGTATATAAATGATAGATGATTTGGTTAAGTAGAAATAACAACTTAAAATTGGAGGAAAAGAGTGAGAGAGAAAAATGTTGTATAAGCTTATTGATTTATGACATGGACAGATAACACTCAGAAAATATTTAAAGATGATTAAACAAAAAGTAGAAACTAAAAGAAGGGCTCAGTACATTATCAATGGTGTTATTAAAGGCTTCAACTTGAATAAAAACATGAAGCTTTATCAGGACACAGAAAACAATACCCCAAAATATGGCATTTTGATATGCTGGGTGCTGTGAATTTAAAGAAAAATGAAAGGCCTCAGAAATAAGACTCAGAACCGAAGTCTCTCTGTGACCTTCTGCCCCACTCTCTCTGATCCTCTTTCATTCCTGAAGCACCAGAGTCCCTTGTCCTTATCTGACTAAAATCTTTATTTCCAAAAGTAACTCAATTATCTTAAGATTCCTTTCTTAGAAATCTCAAAGATTACCCACTGGAAAAGAGAAGAAACAGGGAGTCCTCCCCATACCCAGATTTTTTTCATCTGTTGTTCTGAGGACAGCTTGAGAGATTATCTAGAAGGCTTTATCTGCATAATAAAACTGCCTTTGTTCACAGTGAAGTTTCACCCCTCACTTTCCCACCACCTCCCTGAGACCTCAAACAACTTTGTCCCGAGTCCTTGTTCTTTGGGCTCATTCATTTCTCCTGACAATTATTTACTTCTACACACCCTATATGCCCTTCTTCTATGAGGAAGCATGTACAAGCATCTGGACCACACTGAGTTTTTGGGTTTCACTCTACTGTGATCTTCCCTCATGCACATCAATGAAATTCTGTATGAATTTTCCTCCTACTAATCTGCCTTTTGCCAGTTCATTTTCTGTGAACCTTCAGAGGGCTGAGGGGATGCTTTTCCTATAGTTTCATATTCACCAAAAAAAAAAAAAAAAAAAAAAAAAAAAAATTACAAGTAAAAATCAAACAAAGCAACCCACATAAAGGAAAAATTATAATAAATATAATGCACTACACAATATATTTAGGGACCTAACATATTATGATACAATTGATGTTAATTATATCAGTTAAATTTATAAATGTTAATTTGCTTAACTCACAAGCAAAAAAATATTAAAATTGGCTCAAAACCAAATTTGATGTTATTTACGAAAGACACACCTAACACAAATTGAGAAAAACTGAATTAAGATGGACAAGATTATAGAAGTTTATGCAAACAAATGGAAAGCATTTGATGTAATCCTGAGATCAGAAAAGGAAGCCAGAACATTAAAGAATCCAAAGAATATTCTGCTATTGAAAGGCCACATTTCACATTAAGATAAAGTATTTATGAATGTCTATGCATCACACAACACAACATGCATTTTATAAAGCAGAAAGGATAGATGATACAAAAATGAAAACACTACAATTAGACTTCTAATTGAAATTATGGCAAGATAACACAAGCCAACAAATAACTAATACATAAAAGACATAAACAATAAAAATCTGGAAGATTCATGTTATGTGTATATGTGTGAAAGATCTTTGTATTCCAATAATAGTAAATCCACCACTGTTTTCAAAATAATACTTTGAGATTTTAATAGAACACAACAAAATTTTTGATAGTCAATTTTTATGCAGGAAATCTCATCAAATTCCATGGGAGTAAAAAAAAAATAGTTATCACTGTATCACTATTCTGTAAAACAAGAAAGTAATAAAAATCAAGAAAAAATGCCACATATTTTAAGATTTTCTAACTCTATTAATAAACTTTTAGTTCTAAAGATATATAAAATTTAAACTTCCAGATTTCTTTTTTTCTTTGTGTTTTTGAGACCGAGTCTCTCACTCTGTCCCCCAGGCTGGAGTGCAGTGGCATGATCTACGCTCACTGCAACCTCTGGTCCCCGGTTCAAGCCATTCTCCTGCCTCAGTCTCCCTAGTAGCTGTGACTGTAGGTGCCCGCCACCATGCCTGGCTAAATTTTTTTATATTTTTAATAGAGACGGGGTTTCACCGTGTTAGCCGGATGGTCTCAACCTCCTGACCTCATGATCCACCGACCTCGGCCTCCCAAAGTGCTGCAATTACAGGCGTGAGCCACCTCTTCCGGCCCAGATTTCTTTCTTTTTTTTTTTTTTTAGATTAATTTATTTTTTTATTTTTTATTTATTTTTTATTATTATTATAGTTTAAGTTCTAGGGTACATGTGCATAACATGCAGGTTTGTTACATATGTATACTTGTGCCATGTTGGTGTGCTGCACCCATCGACTCGTCAGCACCCATCAACTTCACATTTACATCAGGTATAACTCCCAATGCAATCCCTCCCCCCTCTCCCCTCCCCATGATAGGCCCCGGTGTGTGATGTTCCCCTTCCCGAGTCCAAGTGATCTCATTGTTCAGTTCCCACCTATGAGTGAGAATATGCAGTGTTTGGTTTTCTGTTCTTGTGATAGTTTGCTAAGAATGATGGTTTCCAGCTGCATCCATGTCCCTACAAAGGACACAAACTCATCCTTTTTTATGGCTGCATAGATTTCTTAAAACAACAGTAACATACTACATGTTAGACTCTTTGAGATAAAAATAAGACAGCTTCTGAAGAAAATTTATAAACTTAGATACGGAAATATAAATGAAGGAATAAGAGAAAGAAAATGCCTAATTCAAAAAGGACAGACAGCAAAAGAGAGAAGTAAAACAAAGAAGAAAATAATAAATGCAAAATCAAAAATGAATGAGGAAGAGAATGAAAAATAGGCAGAACTACAAAACAAATCATAACACTGATTCTTAAATTTTCAGCAACATAGATAAACCAATACATAAGGAAGCAAAAATGGAAAGTCATAAATATTCAGATGTTGTCACAATAAGTAGAAAATAATGATTCAAAATGAAAAATGTTCCTAAAATATTAGATTAATTTTAGTAATTTTTTGAAAATAAATTTGGAAACAGGTAAAATTGATAATTTCTTAGGAAATTTTAGTATGCTATAATTGACTCTACTTAGAAAAGACATTTCCTATGAAAAAAAAAATTGAGAACATTATTCAAGAACATCCACATGAAAATAAGTAGGCCCAGATTTTTTACACAAGAATTTTACAAACTTTTCTAAGACAGATAGTTCTAATAATACACAAAGTGTTTCAGAGATCAAGAAATGAAGAAAACTCAACTTGCCATAAACAAGTAAAATATTCACATTCTTCTCTGGTAAGGATAGCAAAAAAATAAATTTTCATGTAAATCATGCCTTTTTATAGTAATGTGAAATTCCTAAAGAAAATATTTGCCAACATAATCCAATAGCATTAAAAAATACACCAATATGAAGAGGAATTTAGGAATGTAGAATGTGTTCAATATTAGGAAGCTATTATTATAATTCATCATATTAATTCATCTAAGACAAAATAATACAGTTATTTTCACTCGCATCTGTGTGAAGAGACCACCAAACAGGTTTTGTGTGAGCAACAAGGCTGTTTATTTCACCTGGGTGCAGGCGGACCGAGTGTAAAAAGAGAGTCAGTGAAGGGAGACAGGGGTGGGGCCATTTTATAGGATTTGGGTAGGTAAAAGGAAATTACAGTCAAAGGGGATTTTTCTCTTTCAGGCAGGGGTGGGGGTCACAAGGCGCTCAGTGGGGGAGCTTTTTGAGCCAAGATGATCCAGAAGAAGGAATTTTACAAAGTAATGTCATCAATTAAGGCAGGGACCAGCCATTTTCACTTCTTTTGTGGTGGAAGTTCATCAGTTAAGGCAGGAACAGGCTATCTGGATGTATACATGCAGGTCACAGGGGATATGATGGCTTAGCTTGGGCTCAGAGGCCTGACATTCCTGTCTTCTTATTTTAATAAGAAAAATAGAATGAAATAGTGGTAAAGTGTTTGGGCAGTGAACATTTTTGGGGGTGGTATGGAGAGATAATGGGCAATGTTTCTCAGGATTGCTTTGAGTGGGATTAGGGGCGGCGTGGGAACTTAGAGTGGGAGAGATTAAGCTGAAGGAAGATTTTGTGGTAAGGGGTGATATTGTGGGGTTGTTAGAAGAAACATTTGTCGTATAGAATTGTTGGTGATGGCCTGGATATGGTTTTGTATGAATTGAAAAACTAAATGGAATAAGAGAAGGAGAAAAACAGGTATTAAAGGACTAAGAATTGTAAGGACCCAGGACATCTAATTAGAGAGTGCTCAAGGAGGTTCAGCATAGCCCTGCCAGCAAAGATTATTTACTTTAAGATGAAGTTAAGAGTGGCAGTTTGGGGATAGCACCAAGAGATATAAGTTGTGATGGCTTGGAGAAACAGTGTAAACTGGCAGTGTAAACAAGAGCAGGGCATTTATGAGTAGTTGAGAATGGTGAATAGGAGTATGCCTAGACAGAAGATAGTAGGGATGACAAGTTTTGTGGGGCACGTTCCAAGTTGGTCTGGTGTCTGGAATGAGACTGGGGCCTAATAAAAAGGAGCATCCATACAGGAGCTCAAATTGGCTGTACCCTGTAGCATCCCGAGGACAGGCCCAAATTCTGAGAAGGGCAAGTGGTAAAAGTATTGTTCGTCTTTTTTAAGTTGGTGGCTAAGCTTGGTAAGGTGTGATTTTAAAAGACCATTACTCCGTTTTACCTTTCCTGAAGACTGAGGATGGTACGGAATATAAAGGTTTCATTGAATACGAAGAGCCTGAAAAACTGCTTGGGTGATTTGATTAATAAAGGCTGGTCTGCTATCAGACTGTATAGAGGTGGGAAGGCCAAACTGAGGAATTATGTCTGACAGAAAGGAAGAGATGACTGCGGTGGCCTTCTCAGACCCTGTGGGAAAGGCTTCTACCCATCCAGTGAAAGGGTCTACCCAGACCAAAAGATATTTTAGTTTTCTGACTCAGGGCATGTGAGTAAAGTCAATTCACCAGTCCTGGGCAGGGGCAAATCCCCAAGCTCAATGTATAAGGAAGGGAGGGGGCCTGAGAAATTCTTGACAAGTAGTAGAATAGCAGATGGAACACTGAGAAGTGATTTCCCTGAGGACAGATTTCCACGATGGAAAGGAAATGAGAGGTTCTAAGAGGCAGGCTAGCCACTTGTAACCTACATGGAAGAGGTTATGAAATGACGATAGAATAGAATGGGCCTGTGAGGCTGGGAGGATATATTTTCCTTGGTCCAAGAACCATTTGCCTTGTGTGGGAAGAGATTGATAGGTGGAAGTTTCAGCGGGGGAGGAGGTGGGAGTGGCCAGATGAGAAGGAGAAAAACTGGCTGCGAGGGACAGAAATTGGAATGCTAGCTGCTTGTCTAGCCACCTTATCAGTATAAGTGTTGTCCTGAGCAATGGTGAGAGGAAGAAAATAGATTTTGGAAGTTATGAGAATGGTAGAGAGTGAGTTGAGCATAGTTTGTGATTTTTAGGGCCTCTAAAAGTATTAAAGCAGCAGCAGCCGCCTCATGCAGACATGAGGGCTAGGCTAAAACAGTAAGGTTAAGTTGTTTGGACATAAAGGCTACAGGGTGTGGTCCCAGCTCTTGTGTAAGAATTCTGACCTCACTAAGCATGCTTAGGAGGGAAAGGAGTTGTTGTTTTGTAGAAGGAATTGGTGTTGGGGAGATTAGCCGGACACGATCAGCAGGGAGAGCATGTGTATTTTTATGAGAATTATGCCAAGATAGGTAAAAGATGAGGAAGAAATTTGGGCTTGACTTAAGTAACGGGGGCTGTCTGTGAAGCCTTGTGGCAGTACAGCCCAGGTAATTTGCTGAACTTGATGGGTGTCAGGGTCAGTCCAAGTGAAAGCAAAGAGAGGCTGGGATGAAGGGTGCAAAGGAATAGTAAAGAAAGTGTGTTTGAGATCCAGAACAGAATAATGGGTTGTGGAGGGAGGTATTGAGGATAGGAGAGGATATGGGTTTGGCACCATGGGGTGGATAGGCAAAACAATATGGTTGATAAGGTACAGACCCTGAACTAACCTGTAAGCCCTGTCTGGTTTTAGGACTGGTAAAATGGGGGAATTGTAAGGGGAGTTTATAGGCTTTAAAAGGCCATGCTGTAGCAGGTGAGTGATAACAGGCTTTAATCCTCTTAAAGCATGCTATGGGATGGGATATTGGCATTGAGTGGGGTAAGGGTGATTAGGTTTTAATGGGATGGTAAGTGGTACATGATCGGTCACTAAGGAGGGAGTAGAAGTATCCTATACTCGTGGGTTAAGGTGGGGAGATACAAGGGGAGGATGTGAAGGAGGCTTTGAACTGGGGGAAAAGGCGGCAATGAGGTGTGGCTGTAGCCCAGGAATAGTCAGGGAAGCAGATAATTTAGTTAAAATATCTTGGCCTAATAAGTGAACTGGGCAGGTGGGGATAACTAAAAAGGAGTGCTTAAAAGAGTATTGTCTAAGTTGGCACCAGAGTTGGGGAGTTTTAAGAGGTTTAGAAGCCTGGCCATCAATACCTACAACAGTTATGGAGGCAAGGGAAACAGGCCCTTGAAAAGAAGATAATGTGGAGTGGATAGCCTCCGTATTGATTAAGAAGGGGACAGATTTACCTTCCACTGTGAGAGTGACCCAAAGGGTCTGTGATGGTCCTGTAGGCTTCTGAGGTGATCAAGCAGTGTCAGTCTTCAGCCACTAAGCCAAGAAGATCCCGGAAGGAGTCAGTCAGAGAGCCTTGGGCCAGAGTTCCAGGGGCTCTGGGAGTGGTTGCTGGGCAAGTTGAACAGTCCGATTTTTCGTGGGGTCCTGCAACAGATGGGACACGGCTTAGGAGGAATCCTGGACTGTGGACATTCCTTGGCCCAGTGGTCAGATTTCCAGCACTTGAAGCAAGTTCCTGCAGGAGGCAGTCCTGGAGGAACCCCTGGCCACTGTGGTTCAGGCATTTGGAAGTTCTTGTGTGCTGGAGATGTGGCTGGGGTTTGCCTCACAGTGGAGACAAGGAACTGCAACTCAGAAATATGTTGCTACTTGGCTGCCTTTAGTCTATTATTATACACCTTGAAGGCAAGGTTAATTAAGTCCTGTTGTGGGGTTTCAGGGCTGGAATTTATTTTTTGGAGTTTTATTTAATGTTGGGAGTGGATTGGGTAATAAAATGTATATTGAGAATAAGATAGCCTTTTGACCTTTTAGGGTCTAGGACTGTAAAGCATCTCAGGGTTGCTGCCAACCGAGCCATGAACTGGGCTGGGTTTTTCATATTTGATGAAAAAGAGCCTAAATGCTAACTGATTTGGGAGAGGTCAGATAAAGAAAAAGGAAGCCTTAACCTTGACTATGTCTTTAGCTCCAGTCACCTTTTTAAGAGGACATTTCTGGGCAGGTGTGGGAGGGCTAGTCGTGAAATAAAACTGTAAGCCAGATAGGGTGTCAGGAGAGGAGGTGATAAAAGGATTATAGGGTGGGTGAGTGGAGGCTGAGGAAAAATTGGGACCCAGCTCGGCCTGGCGAGGAGCAGCCTAGAGAGGAGGGGAGAGGTCAGATGGGTCTGTAGAAAAGGAAGATTAGAAAGACTCAGCGACGCTTGGGGTTGGGACTGAGTGGACAGACGGGAGGGAAAGAGGGAAGATTTGGGATGAATTGCAATGGGAACAGAGGCTAGGGAGGGACCAATGTGTAAAAGAATGCCTGGATGTCAGTCACCTCAGGCCGTTGGCCTATTTTACGACAAGAATTATTTAGGTCTTGTAGGATGGAAAAAATGAAAAGTACCATTTTCTGGCTATTTGGAACCACTGTTGAGCTTGTATTGGGTCCAAGTGGCATTGCAGAAGAAAATAAGGTGCTTAGGTTTTAGGTCAGGTGTGAGTTGAAGAGGTTTTAAGTTTTTGAGAACACAGGCTAAGGGAGAAGAGGGAGGAATGGAGGATGGAAAGTTGCCCATAGTGAAGGAGGCAAGTCTGGAGAAAAGAGAGGGTAGAGACATGGAGAGAAGGGGTCAGGTGGTTCTTGCCCTCCAGGAAAATGGAGAGGGGTAGAGACACGGAGAGAAGGGGTTGGGGGGTTCTTGCCCCCCAGAAAAGCAGTACTTGCCACTAAAGGTGAAGGACCGAGGCAGGTGTCCCCGCATAGTCAGACACCTCTGAAACGTGGGTGAATAATCATGAAGGCATCCCCACGCATTTAAACACCAAGGAAAGACCGTGTTCCCGAGTCCATGACTGGTGCCAGAGTTTTGGGTTCATGGATAAAACACGTCTCCTTCATCTCTACTAGAAAAGGAAAGGAACTGAAATTAAGAGAAGGGAGAGATTGAAGTGCGGCACCAAGATTGAAAGGAGAAAGAGGTTGAGGGATAGTGAGAGAGGTTGAGGGATAGTGAGAGGGGTTGGAGGAGAGAGTAGAGAGGCCACTTACCCGATTTAAAATTGATGAGATGTTCCTTGGGCTGGTTGGTCTGAGGACCAGAGGCCGTAGGTGGATCTTTCTCATGGAGCAAAGAGCAGGAGGACAGGGGATTGATCTCCTAAGGGAGGTCCCCAGATCCAAGTCACGGCACCAAAATTTCACTCACATCCATGTGAAGAGACCACCAAACAGGCTCTGTGAGCAACAAGGCTGTTTATTTCACCTGGGTGCAGGCGGGCTGAGTCCAAAAAGAGAGTCAGTGAAGGAAGATAGGGGTGGGGCCGATTTTAAAAATTTGGGTAGGTAAAGGAAAATTACAGTCAAAGGGGGTTGTTCTCCAGCAGGCAGGTTTGGGGAGTCACAAAGTGCTTAGTGGGGGAGTTTTTGAGCCAGGATGAGCCAGGAGAAGGAATTTCACAAGGTAATGTCATCAGTTAAGGCAGGGACTGGCCATTTTCACTTATTTTGTGGTCATCAGTTAAGGCAGGATGTGTACGTGCAGGTCACAGGGGATATGATGGCTTAGCTTGGGCTCAGAGGCCTGACAGTTATCTCTATAGAACTTGAAAAAGCCTTTAAATCTTTAAATGCTTATTAATGTTGGCCAGGCATGGTGGCTCACACCTGTAATCCCAGCACTTTGGGAGGCCAAGGCGGGTGGATCACGAGGTCAGGAGATCGAGACCATCCTGGCTAACATGGTGAAACCCCGTCTCTACTAAAAATACAAAAAAAAAAAAAAAAATTAGCCAGGCGTGGTGGCAGGCGCCTATAGTCCCAGCTACTCGGGAGGCTGAGGCAGGAGAATGGCGTGAATCCAGGAGGCGGAGCTTGCAGTGAGCCGAGATCGCGCCACTGCACTCTAGTCTGGAAGACACAGCGAGACTCCGTCTCAAAAAAAAAAAAATGCTTTTTAATGTTTGAAGCATCAATAAAATGGAAGTTGAAAGGTAACTCTTTAACATATAAAATGTGTTAATATACCTGTCTCAAATCCAGCAGCTTACTTAATGGGAAAATGTTACAGGCTTTTTTGCTCCATTTTTTTAAAGCAAAAATTCCATTATGAGGTACCAGTATTTTGAAAAATTTAGCTGCTATATTAAGATATGAGGAAAACAATTAGTGTTACAAAAATTTGAATTAAATTGTAAATTTTTTGTATTTGCTAGTAAAATAACTAGAAAAAAACTAGAAATTCATTGGTTAAAAATTCCTTGAACAATTTTTTTAAATTAATAAAAAAATCAACAGATTTTATATGATCAAAATAAAAATCTAAGGTGAAATAAAGTACTAAAAAGTGTCTTTTACTATGGAAACAACAACAACAAAATCTCTAAAATATGCTGGAAGCAGAAATTACAGCAGGAAATACAAAAAACCTATAAAGAACACATTAAAGTATCTTCCCTCGCACCAAGAAAAAGAAAGAATTGATGTATGGAGACAAGAATGCCACACAAAATCATGCCTCTTTCGCATAGGGATTATTTTGAGCTGATTATTTTGAGAAACTGCAGACACAGGAGAAGCTCTGAAAACAAAGCAGAAGATACCATTTTGTAAGGGCAATTTACATCTCTAAAGGAGATCTCCTTTTATGAGAGTGTCTCTCTCTGTACCAGGGAGAGAAGGATGCCTGTAAATAGATTTTCTTGTCAATGGAGAAGGCACAGACTTACATCAGCATAAAAACTTTACCCTCATTTGCCATGCTTTTTCTGGTCACCTCCCCTTTATTGCTCACCCTAAACAGCCTTCGTTGTTACAGTGGAAAACAGAATTTAAGCTTGAAATGAAAGCCACCTTTTTGAGATTTCCTCATTTCTCAAAGTATTTTCCATGTGTACATGAAATGGATATGTATGAAACTTTCATTTATTTTTCTTTTGTTAATCTATCTATTGTTGCAGGGTCCATTTCAAGTAAAACTATGAAAAGTAGAGAAAAATGTATTTTTTCCTAGTCTATGAACAGCTACATACTTTCTTTCTAGGATATATGATAGTAAGGGAAGAGAGAGACCTTCTCATATTGTTTTATGTTGTTTTATACTTAGTACCTGTTTTAAGAAGAAATAAGGAACTGAAACCAAAGGCAGGCAGCCCAGCACCAGGCACCAGACCCAAAACCACACCCGAAACCAGGTCTGGGCATGCCTGGCCTACACCTAGTAGTTAAAAATCAACTCATGACTTAACAACCGATGTTATCCATAGATTCCAGACATTGTATAGAAGAACATTGTGAAACTCCCTGCTCTGTTCTCTTTCACTCTGACTACTGGTGCATGAAGCCCCGTCATGTACCCCCTAGATCGTTCAATCAATCATGATCCTTTCATGTGAAATCTTTAGTGTTGTGAGCCCTTAAAAGGGACAGAAATTGTGCACTCGGGGAGCTTGGATTTTAAGGCAGTAGCTTGCCGATGCTCCCAGCTGAATAAAGCCTTTCCTTTTACAACTTGGTGTCTGAGGGGTTTTGTTTGTGGCTCATCCTGCTACATTTGTTGGTTCCCTGACCAGGAAGCGAGGTGACTAACGGACGGCCAAGGCTGCCCCTTAGGTGACTTAAGCCTGCCCTGTGGAACATCCCTGTGGGAGACTCCAGCCAGCCTGAGTGACATGATCCAAAGAGCGCTCCCAGGTAGGCAATTGTCCTGGTGGAACGCCTCACCAGAGCAGCGTGTAGCAGGCCCCCACGGAGGATTAACACAGTGTCTGCACATCAGGAAGGAACTGGCACTTGGAGTCCAGACATCTGAAACTTGGTAAGACTAGTCTTTGGAAGTTGCCCACTCCATCTGAGTGGAAGCGTGGCCTGATCACACACTGCGTGCCTGCATTGGCACTTTTGTTCTGGTTTTGACTTGACTTGAATTCCGTGATACTTTGGTTTTAGTTCTGACTTGGCTTGAATTTCTGGATACTCTAGTTTTGGTTTCACTTTTAGTTTGGTACAAACTGTAAAGGTGTGTGTGTGCCCTCTTTACCCGTTCTTTGTTTTGTGGTGAGTGTGTGGTGTGAGCATGATATTTTGTCTTGAGAAAACATGGGTCAGGCACAAATTAAGTCCACCCCATTAGGGACTATGTTAAAGAATTTCAAGAAAGGATTCAGAGGAGACTAAGGAATCACTATGACTTCAGGAAAACTTAGAACTTTGAGTTTGTGTCCTTTGTAGGGACATGGATGCAGCTGGAAACCATCACTCTCAGCAAACTATCGCAAGAACAGAAAACCAAACACCACATGTTCTCACTCATAGGTAGGAACTGAACAATGAGATCACTTGGACTCGGGAAGGGGAACATCACACACCAGGGCCTATCACGGGGAGGGGGGAGGGGGGAGGGATTGCATTGGGAGTTATACCTGATGTAAATAATGAGTTGATGGGTGCTGACGAGTTGATGGGTGCAGCACAGCAACATGGCACAAGTATACATATGTAACAAACCTGCACGTTACACACAATGCACATGTACCCTAGAACTTAAAGTATAATAATAATAATAAAAGGAATGATCAGATATTGGAACAGGAGAGGAAAAAAAATGGTAATTTGTTCATTCTACTTTTTTTTTTTTTTTTTTTTTGAGACGGAGTCTTGATCTATCACCCAGGTTGGAGTGCAGTGGCCGGATCTCAGCTCACTGCAAGCTCCGCCTCCTGGGTTTACGCCATTCTCCTGCCTCAGCCTCCCGAGTAGCTGGGACTACAGGCGCCCGCCACCTCGCCCGGCTAGTTTTTTTTTGTATTTTTTTAGTAGAGACGGGGTTTCACCGTGTTAGCCAGGATGGTCTCGATCCCCTGACCTTGTGATCCGCCCGTCTCGGCCTCCCAAAGTGCTGGGATTACAGGCTTGAGCCACCGCGCCCGGCCCATTCTACTATTTATTTGTTAACTGATTAAATTCTCACAACTACCCTATAATACAAAAAAAAAAAAAAAAAAAAAAAGAAAAGAAAGAAATAGACTGGCCAGCATTAGATGTAGGTTGACCATCAGAAGGAAGCCTAGACAGGTCTCTAGTTTCAAAGGTATAGCACAAAGTAACTGGCAAGCCAGGACACCCAGATCAATTCCCATATACAGATTCCTGGTTACAGCTAGTTTTAGATCCCCCATAGAGGTTAAGGGGACAGACAGCAGCAGTCCTAGTAGCAAAGGGACAGTTAATTAAGGAAGGTTCTCACTCCACCCACTGAGGGAAGTCAGCACCTAAAGTTCTGTGTGACCCAGAGCCTCATGGCAAGAGATGGCACCAACAGTGCCCCCCCCTTATCAAGCAGAGGCACCCCATTATCCTGAGCCCACAGGCCCTAGACTACCCAGAGTAGACAAGAAGGGAAGTAAAGCCATAGGAGAAACTCCTCTCTTAGCAGCCTGCTTACGGCCTAAGACTGGAATCCAAATGCCCCTGAGAAAGCAGCGATATACTGGGATAGATGTGGACAGACATACGGTGGAAATATGTGCCTTTGTGTATCATCACCCTTTCACCTCTGCTGACCTCCTCAATTGGAAAAATAACACTCCATCTTACACTGAAAAGCCTCAAGCTCTAATTGACTTGCTCAAAACAATTATCCAGATTGGGTGCTCCAGGCAACAACTAAATGGCTAGAGAAGCACTTCCCAGCCGATTACCAAAATCCCCAGGAATACATAAGAATTCAGCTGCGAGGAACAGATCCACAATGGGATTGAAATGAAGGACCAGATATGGAGAGACTAAGACAGTACCGAGAGGCATTAATTGAAGGTCTGAAAAAAGGGGCTCAAAAGGCCACCAATGTAAATAAACTTTCTGAAGTCATCCAAGGAAAGGAGGAAAGCCCAGCCCAGTTCTATAAAAGATTGTGTGAGGCCTATCGTAGGTACACTCCTTTTGATTCGGATAGTCCTGCAAATCAGCATATGATTAACATGGCCTTAGTTAGTCAAAGTGCAGAAGATATCCGGAGAAAACTGCAAAAACAGACTGTGTTTGCAGGAATGACTATCTCGCAGTTACTGGAGATAGCTAATCAAGTATTTCTAAATAGAGATGCAACAAACCACCGAGAAAGCCGTAAGGAGGGCGAACGCCAGGCCAGGTGAAATGCGGATTTACTCACTGCGGCAATTAGAGGAATCCCCCAAAAGGGCAGACAAAAGGAGGTTCCAAGAGGAATGCCCAGTCCAATTGCTCATGTCTGCAGTGTAACCAATGTGCCTACTGTAAAGAAATAGGACATTGGAAAGATAAATGTCCCCAACTAAAGGAGAAGCAGGGTGATGCAGAGCAAAAGATCTCAGACAAAGATGAAGGGACTTTGTTCAATCTGGCCAAAGGACTACTAGACTGAAGCAGACCGGGCTCAAATGCTCCCAAGGAGCCCATGGTCAGGATGATAATAGGGGGCAAGGACATTAAGTTTTTGGTCAATACCAAAGCTGAACACTCAATAGTAACCATCCTGGTGGCCCCCTTATCTAAAAAGACCATTGATATAACTGGAGCAACAGGAGTCTCTGCCAAGCAGGCTTTCTGCCTACCGCGGACTTGCTCAGTGGGAGGACATAAAGTGACTCATCATTTTCTGTATATGTCTGACTGCTCCTTGCCTTTGTTGGGAAGACACTTGCTTAGCAAACTGAAAGCCACCATTTCCTTTACAAAACAGGGCTCTTTACAGCTGAAGTTACCGGAAACAGGAGTCATCATGGCCCTTACAGTTCCCCGGGAAGAAAAATTGAGACGTTTTCTAACCTAGCCAGGTCAGGAAATAAAACCAGCTCTAGCTAAGCGATGGCCCTGAGTATGGGCAGAGGACAATCCTCTGGGGCTGGCAATCAATCAAGCCCCCATACTCAGAGAAGTCAAGCCTGGGGCCTAGCCAATCAGACAAAGGCGGTATCCAGTTCCCAGGGAGGCCCTTAAAGGAATACAGGCTCATCTTAGATGCTTAAAAGCCTTTGGAATTATAGTTCCTTGCCAGTCTCCATGGAACAACCACCTCCTACCTGTCCCCAAACCAGGGACCAAAGACTATTGACCCATATAGGACTTATGCTTGGTAAACCAAGCTACAGTGACTCTGCACCCAACAGTTCCTAACCCTTACACACTGTTAGGATTGCTGCCAGCTGAGGACGGCTGGTTTACTTGCCCGGACTTGAAAGATGCCTTCTTTAGCATCAGAATAGCTCCTGAGAGCCAAAAACTGTTTGCCTTTCAGTGGGAAGATCCGGGGTCAGGTGTCATGACTCAGTACACTTGGACTTGGCTTCCCCAAGGGTTGAAAAATTCCCCCACCATCTTTGGGTGGGCATTGGCTCAAGACTTCCAGAAGTTTTCTGCTAAAGACCTAGGCTGCATCTTGCTCCAGTATGTGGATGATCTTCCGCTAGGACACTCCATGGCTGTTGGGTGTGCAAAAGGGACGGATGCCCTGCTTCAGCACCTGGAGGACTGTGGGTATAAGGTGTCCAAGAAGAAAGCTCAGATCTGCAGAGAGCAGGTTTGCTACCTGGGTTTTACTATTCGAAAAGGGGAGCGCAGCCTAGGGTCCAAAAGAAAGCAGGTCATCTGCAGCCTACTGGAACCTAAAACCAGAAGGCAAGTAAGGGAATTTTTAGGAGCTATGGGGTTTTGCAGAACATGGATTCCAAACTTTGCGGTGCTAGCCAAACCATTGTACAGGGTTACAAAGGGGGGCAACCGAGAGCCCTTTAAATGGGGGCCTCTATAACAGCAAAACTTTTGTAAGTTAAAAGAAAAACTTTTGTCAGCCCCAGCTCTAGGACTACCAGATTTGACAAAACCCTTCACGCTCCATGTGTCAGAAAGAGAAAAAATGGCAGTAGGAGTTTTAACAAACTGTGGGGCTCTGGCCAAGACCAGTAGCCTACCTCTCAAAACAACTTGATGGGGTTTCTAAAGGCTGGCCTCCGTGTTTAAGAGCCTTGGCAGCAATGACCCTGTTGGCACAAGAAGCAGGTAAGCTAACCCTGGGAGAAAACCTAATATAAAAGCCCCCCATGTGGTGGTAACTCGGATGAATACCAAAGGACACTATTGGCTAACAAATGCTAGATTAACTAAGTACCAAGGCTTGTTATGTGAAAACCCTCACATAACCATTGAAGTCTGTAACACTTTAAATCCTGCCACCTTGCTCCCAGTATCCGACAGCCCTGTTGAACATAACTGTGTAGAGTTGTTGGACTCAGTCTATTCTAGCAGACCTGATCTTCGAGACCAGCCATGGGCATCAGTAGACTGGGAATTACACATGGATGGGAGCAGCTTCATCAACTCGCGAGGAGAAAGGTGCGCAGGATGCGTGGTAGTAAACTTGGATGATGTTATTGAAGGTAAGCCATTGCCTCAGGGCACTTCGGCCCAAAAAGCAGAACTCATTGCTTTAACTCGGGCTCTGGAACTCAGTGAAGGTAAGACTGTAAACATCTATACTGATTCTTGACATGCCTTTCCAACCCTTCAAGTACATGAAATATTATATAAAGAAAAAGGCCTGTTAAATTCTGGGAGAAAGGACATAAAATATCAACAAGAAATTCTACAGTTATTAGAAGCAGGGTGGAAGCCCCAGAAAGTGGCAGTCATGCATTGCAGGGGACACCAGCGAGTTTCTACCTTGGTGAGCCAAGGAAACCCCCGAGCAGACACAGAGGCAGGAAAAGCAACATCTACTCCTTACCGGGCATCAGTCACAGCCCCACTACTCCCTCAAATGTTTGATCTGGTACCTACTTATTCTAAAGAGGAAAAAGATTTTCTTCAGGCAGAGAGAGGACAAACAGTAAAGGAAGGATGGATAAAGTTACCAGATGAAAAAATAGCTGTGCCACAGCTGCTAGGAGCCACAGTTGTGCTGGCTGTACGTGAAACTACCCATTTAGGCCAAGAATCACTTGAAAAGTTGTTAGGCTGGTATTTCTACATCTCACACTTGCCAGCTCTTGCTAAAACAGTAGCGCAGCGATGCATTACCTGTCCACAGCACAATGCAAAGCAAGGCCCCTCTGTGCCTCCCAGTATACAAGCCTAAGGAGCAGCTCCCTTTGAAGATCTTCAAGTGGACTTCACAGAGATGCCTAAATGCGGAGGTAACAAGTATTTACTGGTTCTAGTGTGTACTTACTCTGGGTGGGTGGAGGCTTATCCAACACGAACTGAAAAAGCTCGTGAAGTAGCCCACGTGCTTCTTCCAGATCTCATCCCTACATTTGGACTGCCTCTATGAATTGGCTCAGATAATGGGCCGGCATTTGTGGCTGACTTGGTACAAAAGACAGCAAAGGTATTAGGAATCACATGGAAGTTACATACCACCTACCAACCTCAGAGTTCCAGAAAGGTTGGAGCAAATGAATCGAACTATCAAAAATAGTTTAGGGAAAGTATGTCAGGAGACAAGATTAAAATGGATACAAGTCCTTCCTACAGTATTGCTAAATATTAGGTGTACCTCCTCTAAGAAAACAGGATACTTCCCCTATGAAATTCTGTGTCATAGGCCTTCTATACTGTGAGGACTTTCGGGTACTCCCCAAGAGTTAGGTGAAATTGAATTACAAAGAAGCTACAAGCCTTGGGGAAAATTACCCATACAATCTCAATTTGGGTAAATGATAGGTGCCCAGTCAGCTTATTCTCCCCAGTTTACCCTTTTTCTCCACGTGACCATGTGTGGATCAAGGACTGGAATATGGCTCCTTTGCGGCCACAGTGGAGGGGACTCCAGACTGTTATCCTGACCACTCCCACAGTTGTAAAGGTAGAAAGAATCCCAGCCTGGATTCACCACAGCGGTGTGAAGCCTGCAGCGCCTGAGACCTGGGAGGCCAAACCAAGCCTGGACAATCCCTGCAAAGTGACCCTGAGGAAGACGACAAGCCCTGCTCCAGTCATGCCCGGAATCTGACTGGTCTACACATGGCCAAAGCATGAGGAAGATCATCATCGGACTTATTTTCCTTATAACATGGACTTGTGTGGTAAAAGCTTCCACTGCTTCTTCCCACACAGAGGACTGCCTTAAGTGCATACATCAGGTCACTGAGGTAGGACAACAAGTTAAGACAATCTTTTTATTTTATAGTTATTATGAATGCCTGGAACTCCAAAAGGAACCTGTTTGTATAATAACACTCAGTACAAAGTATGTAATCCAGGAAGTGACCAGCTCAATGTGTGCTATGACCCTTCCGAACCTCCCATGATCATAGTCTTTGAAGTAAGACTAAGGACTGGTCCTTTTCTAGGTGACACAAGTAAAATTATAGCTAGAACAGAAGAAAGAGGGATCCCCAAACATGAAAGCTTAAAATGTGATGCTTCTGCTGCTATTAATAGTAATCAGCAAGGAATAGGATGCAGTTATCTGGATTGTGAAAAACGTTACACAGCAGAAAATAAGTATATCTCTCAATAATCATATTTATGTGAGAGGTGTCAATACTGGTCTTGTGTCATTTGGGCTACTTGGAAAGAAGATAAAAAGATCCTGTTTGGCTCTGGGAAGGAAAAGGCAGTCGCTCCTGCAGAAGTGGGAGCTGCAACCCTTCAGAATTGGCAATCACAAACCCCTCAGACCCAAAATAAAATAAAGGAGAATATGTATTATTAGGCATTGATAGAAAAGGACCAGATCCTACAGTAAGCATCCTAACAAAAGGGGAGGTTCGAAGATGCTCCTCAGAACCAGTATTTCAGACTTTCTATGATGAACTAAATGTGCCAGTATCTCAGATTCCAGGAAAATCTAGAAATTTGTGTTTGCAATTAGCTGAACATGTAGCCCAGTCTCTAAAAGTCACTTCATGTCATGTTTGTGGAGGAACTATAGCAGGAGATCAATGGCTGTGGGAAGCCCGAGAGTTAGTTCCCACAGACCTAGTTTCTGATGAATTCCCAGCCCAAAAGAACCACCCCAACAATTTTTGGGTTCTAAAAGCCTGAATTATTAGACAGTATTGCATAGCTAGAGAAGGAAAAGGATTCACTCATCCTGTAGGATGGCTTAGTTGTCTTGGGCAAAAACTGTATAATGGTACCTCAAAAACAGTTACATGGTGGAGTTCCAGTTACGCAGAAAGAAATCCATTCAGTAAATTTCCAAAGTTGCAGACTGTTTGGGCCCACCCAGAATTCCACCAAGACTGGACTGCCCCCACTGGGTTATACTGGATATGTGGACATATAGCCTACTTTGCTAAGCTGCATGATCAGTGGACAGGTAGCTGTATAATTGGCACCATTGAACCATCTTTCTTCTTACTGCCCATAAAAACAGGCGAACTCTTGGGCTTCCCTGTTTATGCTTCCTGCAAAAAACAAAGCACAGCCATAGGTAATTGGAAAGATAATGAATGGCCTCCTAGAAAAAATTATACAATATTATGGACTCGCCACTTGGGCACAAGATGGCCTGTGGGGATATTGGACCCCCATCTACATGCTCAACCAGATCACATGGTTACAAGCTGTTTTAGAAATTATTACTAATGGGTCGGGAGCAGGATGACTGAAAAGGAACAGCTCCAGCCTCCGCTTCCAGCGTGAGTGACACAGAAGATGGGTGATTTCTGCATTTTCAACTGAGGTACCGGGTTCATCTCACTGGGGAGTGCTGGACAATTGGTGGTGGTCAGCTGGTGCAGCCTGACCAGCGAGAGCTGAAGCAGGGTGAGGCATCACCTCACCTGGGAAGCACAAGGGGGAAGGGAATCCCTTTCCCTAGCCAAGGAAAACTGAGACACACAGCACCTGGAAAATCGGGTAACTCCCACTCTAATACTGTGCTTTACCAAGGGTCTTAGCAAACGGCACACCAGGAGATTATATCCCACACCTGGCCCGGAGAGTCCCATACCCACGGAGCCTCCCTCATTGCTAGCACAGCAGTCCGAGATCTAACTGCAAGGCAGCAGCGAGGCTGGGGGAGGGGTGCCCACCATTGCTGAGGCTTAAGTAGGTAAACAAAGCCGCAGGGAAGCTCGAACTGGATGGAGCCCAGGCCTCAAGGAGGCCTGCCTGTCTCTGTAGACTCCACCTCTGGCGACAGGGCGTAGTTAACAAAAAGCAGCAGAAACCGCTGCAGATGTTAATGACCCTGTCTGACGGCTTTAAAGAGAGCAGTGGATCTCCCAGCACAGAGGTTGAGATCTGAGAATGGACAGACTGCCTGACTGCCTGCTCAAGTGGGTCACTGACCCCTGAGTAGCCAAACTGGGAGACGTCCCCCACTAGGTGCAGACCAACGCCTCACACCTCACACGGCGGGGTACATCCCTGAGACGAAGCTTTCAGAGCAAGAATCAGACAGCAGCACTTGCTGTTCAGCAATATTCTATCTTCTTCAGCCTCTGCTGCTAATACCCAGGCAAACAGGGTCTGGAGTGGACCTCAAGCAATCTCCAACAGACCTACAGCTGAGGGTCCTGACTGTTAGAAGGAAAACTAACAAACAGAAAGGACACCCACACCAAAACCCCATCAGTACGTCACCATCATCAAAGACCAAAGGTGGATAAAACCACAAAGATGGGGAAAAAGCAGGACAGAAAAGCTAGAATTTCAAAAAATCAGAGTCCATCTACCCCTCCAAAGGAACACAGCTCATCGCCAGCAACAGATCAAAGCTGGATGGAGAATGACTTTGACGAGGCGAGAAGAGAAAGCTTCAATAGATCAAACTTCTCAGAGCTAAAGGAGGAACTACGTAACCAGCACAAAGAAACTAAAATCTTAAAGAAGAATGGAAGAATGGATAACTAGAATAATCAATGCAAAGAAGACCATAAATGAACTGACAGAGATAAAAACCATGACATGAGAAATACGTGACAAATGCACAAGCTTCAGTAACCCACTCGATCAACTGGAAGAAAGAGTATCAATGATTGAATATCAAATGAATGAAATGAAGCGACAAGAGAAGTCTAGAGAAAAAAAAAAGGAAAAAGAAATGAACAAAGCCTCCAAGAAATATGGGATTATGTGGAAAGACCAAATCTACGTCTGATTGGTGTGCCTGAAAGTGAGGGGGAAAATGGAACCAAGTTGGAAAACACTCTTCAGAATATCATCCAGGAGAACTTCCCCAACCAAGTAAGGTAGGCCAACATTCAAATTCAGGAAATACAGAGAACGCCACAAAGATACTCCTTGAGAAGTGCAACTCCAAGACACATAATTGTCAGATTCAACTTTGTCAGATTTAAAGTTGAAATTAAGGAAAAAATGTTAATTGCAGGCAGAGAGAAAGGTATGGTTACACACAAAGGGAAGCCCATCAGACTAACAGCAGATCTCTCAGCAGAAACTCTCCAAGCCAGAAGAGAGTGGGGGCCAATATTCAACATTCTTAAAGAAAAGAATTTTAAACTCAGAATTTCATATCCAGCCAAACTAAGTTTCATCAGTGAAGGAGAAATAAAATCCTTTACAGACAAGCAAATGCTTAGAGATTTCATCACCACCAGGCCTGCCCTACAAGAGATCCTGAAGGAAGCACTAAACATGGAAAGGAAAAACTGGTACCAGCCATTGCAAAAACATGCCAAAATGTAAAGACCATCGAGGCTAGGAAGAAACTGCATCAACTAACGAGCAAAATAACCAGCTAATATCATAATGACAGGATCAAGTTCACACATAACAATATTAAACTTAAATGTAAATGGACTAAATGCTCCAATTAAAAGACACAGACTGGCAAATTGGATAAAGAGTCAAGACCCATCAGTTTGCTGTATTCAGGAGACCCAACTCACATTCAGAGACACACATAGGCTCAAAATAAAGGGATAGAGGAAGATCTACCAAGCAAATGGAGAACAAAAAAAAGCAGTGGTTGCAATACTAGTCTCTGATAAAACAGACTTTAGACCATGAAAGGTCAAAAGAGACAAAGAAGGCCATTACATAATGGAAAGGGATCAATTCAACAGGAAGAGCTAACTATCCTAAATATATATGCACCCAATATAGGAGCACCCAGATTCATAAAGCAAGTCCTTAGAGATTTACAAAGAGACTTAGACTCCAATACAATAATAATGGGAGACTTTAACACCCCACTGTCAACATTAGACAGATCAACGAGACACAAAGTTAAGAAGGATATCCAGGAATTGAACTCAACTCTGCACCAAGCAGACCTAAGAGACATCTGCAGAACTCTCCACCCAAAATCAACAGAATATACATTCTTCTTAGCACCACATCGCACTTATTCCAAAATTGACCACATAGTTGGAAGTAAAGCACTCCTCAGCAAATGTAAAAGAAAAGAAATCTTAACCAACTGTCTCTCAGACCACAGTGCAATCAAATTAGAACTCAGGATTAATAAATTCACCCAGAACTGCACAACTACATGTAAACTGAACAACCTGCTCCTGAATGACTACTGGGTACATAACAAAATGAAGGCAGAAATAAAGATGTTCTTTGAAACCAATGAGAACAAAGATACAACATACCAGAATCTCTGGGACACATTTAAAGCAGTCTGTAGAGGGAAATTTATAGCACTAAATGCCCACAAGAGAAAGCAGGAAAGATCTAAAATTGACACTCTAACATCACAATTAAAAGAACTAGAGAAGCAAGAGCAAACACATTCAAAAGCTAGCAGAAGGCAAGAAATAACTAAGATCAGAGCAGAACTGAAGGAAATAGAGCCACAAAAAACCCTCCAAAAAATCAATGAATCCAGGAGCTGGTTTTTTGAAAAGATCAACAAAATTGACCAACCCCTAGCAAGACTAATAAGGAAGAAAAGAGAGAAGAATCAAATAGACGCAATAAAAAATGATACAGGGGATATCACCACCAACCCCACAGAAATACAAACTACCACCAGAGAATACTATAAACATCTCTATGCAAATGAACTAGAAAACCTAGAAGAAATGGATAATTTCCTGGACATTTACACTCTCCCAAGACTAAACCGGGAAGAAGATGAATCCCTGAATAGACCAATAGCAGGCTCTGAAATTGAGGCAATAATAGCCTACTAACCAAGAAAAGTCCAGGACCAGACAGATTCACGGCCTAATTCTACTGGAGGTACAGGAAGGAGCAGGTACCATTCCTTCTGAAACTATTCCAATCAATAGAAAAAGAAGGAATCCTCCCTAACTCATTATATGAGGCCAACATCATCCTGATACCAAAGCCTGGCAGAGACACAACAAAAAAGAGAATTTTAGAGCAATATACCTGATGAACATCAATGCAAAAATCCTCAATAAAATACTGGCAAACCAAATCCAGCAGCACATCAAAAAGCTTATACACCATGATCAAGTGGGCTTCATCCCTGGGATGCAAGGCTGGTTCAACATATGCAAATCAATAAATGTAATCCAGCATATAAACAGAACCAAAGACAAAAACCACACAATTATCTCAATAGATGCAGAAAAGGCCTTTGACAGAATTCAACAGCACTTCATGCTAAAAACTCTCAATAAATTCAGTATTGATGGAAAGTATCTCAAAATAATAAGAGCTATTTATGACAAACCCACAGTCAATATCATACTGAATGTGAAAAAGCTGGAAGCATTCACTTTGAAAACTGGCACAAGACAGGGATGCCCTCTCTCACCACTCCTATTCAACATAGTGTTGGAAGTTCTGGCTAGGGCAGTCAGGCAAGAGAAAGAAATCAAGGGTATTCAGTTAGGAAAAGAAGTCAAATTGTCCCTGTTTGCAGATGACATGATTGTATATTTGGAAAATCCCATCGTCTCAACCCAAAATCTCCTTAAGCTGATAAGCAACTTTAGCAAAGTCTCAGGATACAAAATCAATGTGCAAAAATCACAAACATTCTTATACACCAGTAACAGACAAACAGCCAAATCATGAACGAACTCCCATTCACAATAGCTTCAAAGAGAATAAAATACCTAGGAATCTAACTTACAAGGGATGTAAAGGACCTCTTCAAGGAGAACTACAAACCACTGCTCAGTGAAATAGAAGAGAATACAAACAAATGGAAGAACATACCATGCTCATGGATAGGAAGAATCAATATCGTGAAAATGGCCATACTGCCCAAGGGAATTTATAGATTCAATGCCATCCCCATTATGCTACCAATGACTTTCTTCACAGAATTGGAAAAAACTGCTTTCAAGTTCATATGGAACCAAAAAAGACCCTGCATTGCCAAGACAATCCTAAGTCAAAAGAACAAAGCTGGAGGCATCATGCTACCTGACTTCAAACTATACTACAAGGCTACAGTAACCAAAACAGCACGGTACTGGTACCAAAACAGAGATATAGACCAATGGAACAGAACAGAGCCCTCAGAAATAATACCACACATCTATAGCCATCTTGATCTTTGACAAACCTGAGAGAAACAAGAAATGGGGAATGGATTCCCTATTTAATAAATGGTGCTGGGAAAATTGGCTAGTCATAAGTAGAAACCTGAAACTGGATCCTTTCCTTACTCCATATACGGAAATTAATTCAAGATGGATTAGAGACTTAAATGTTAGACCTAAAACCATAAAAACCCTAGAAGAAAACCTAGGTAATACCATTCAGGATATAGGCATGGGCAAGGACTTCATGTCTAAAACACCAAAAGGAATGGCAACAAAAGGCAAAATTGACAAATAGGATCTAATTAAACTAAACAGCTTCTGCACAGCAAAAGAAACTACCATCAGAGTGAACAGGCAACCTACAGAATAGGAGAAAATTTTTGCAATCTACTCATCTGACCAAGGGCTAATATCCAGAACCTACAAAGAACTTAAATAACTTTATGAGAAAAAAACAAACAACCCCATCAAAAAGTGGTCAAAGGATATGAACAGACACTTCTCAAAAGAAGACATGCATACAGCCAACAGACGCATGAAAAAATGCTCGTCATCACTGGCGATCAGAGAAATGCAAATCAAAACCACAATGAGATACCATCTCACACCAGTTAGAATGGCAATCATTAAAAAGCCAGGAAACAACAGGTGCTGGAGAGGATGTGGAGAAATAGGAACGCTTTTACACTGTTGGTGGGATTGTAAACTAGTTCAACCATTGTGGAAAACAGTATGATGAATCCTCAAGGATCTAGAACTAGAAATACCATACGACCCAGCCATCTCATTACTGGGTATATACCCAAAGGATTATAAATCATGTTGCTATAAAGACACATGCACACGTATGTTTATTGCGGCACTATTTGCAATAGCAAAGACTTGGAATCAACCCAAATGTCTATCAGTGACAGACTGGATGAAGAAAATGTGGCACATATACACCATGGAATACTATGCAGCCATAAAAAAAAGGATGAGTTCATGTCCTTTGTAGGGACATGGACGCAGCTCGAAACCATCATTCTCAGCAAACTATGGCAAGAACAGAAAACCAAACACTTAATGTTCTCACTCATAGGTGGGAATTGAACAATGAGATCACTTGGACTCTGGAAGGGGAACATCACACACTGGGGCCTATTATGGGGAGGGGGAAGAGGGGAGGGATGGTATTGGGAGTTATTCCTGATGTAAATGATGAGTTGATGGGTGCTGACGAGTTGATGGGTGCAGCACACCAACATGGCACAAGTGTACATATGTAACAAACCTGCATGTTGTGCACATGTACCCTAGAACTTAAAGTATAATAATAATAAAAAAGAAATTGCTACTAATAAAATTGGTCAAGCCTTGACTGTTCTTGCCCCGCAAAAGACTCAGATGAGAAATGCTGTCTATCAAAATAGATTAGCTCTCAACTACTTGTTAGCAGCTAAAGGAGGAGTTTGTGCAAAATTTCACCTTACTAATTATTGTCTACACATAGATGATTGGGGCAAGTAGTTAAAGATATAACAAACCTGGCACATGTACTCATTCAAGCGTGGCATGGATTTAATCCAGGAGCCATGTTTAGAAATTGGTTCCCAGCAATAGGAGGATTTAAAACTCTTATAATAAGAGTAATAATAGTAATAAGAACCTGCTTTCTGCTCCCTTGTTTGCTCCCTGTACTTCTCCAAATGATAAAAAGCTTTGTTGCTACCTTAGTTCACCAGAAAGCTTCAGTACAAGCATATTATATGAACCACTATCAATCTATTGTACAGGAAGACATAAGTGGTGAAAATAAAAGTGAGAATTCCCACTAATAAAATGAGTGAAAGTCTCAAAGGGGGGAAATGAGGGAAGAGAGAAACTCTCTCATATTGTTTTATATTTTTTTATACTTAGTACCTATTTTAAGAAGAAACAAGGAAGTGAAACCAAAGGCAGGCAGCCCAGCACCAGGCACCATACCCAAAACGACACCCGAAACCAGGTCTGGGCATGCCTGGCCTACACCTAGTAGTTAAAAATCAACTCATGACTTAACAACCGATGTTATCCATAGATTCCAGACATTGTATGGAAGAACACTGTGAAACTCCCTGCTCTCTTCTCTTTCACTCTGACCACCGGTGCATGAAGCCCCTGTCACGTACCCACTAGATTGTTCAATCAGTCATGACCCTTTCATGTGAAACCTTTAGTGTTGTGAGCCCTTAAAAAGGACAGAAGTTGTGCACTTGGGGAGCTCGGATTTTAAGATGGCAGCTTGCCGATGCTCCCAGATGAATAAAGCCTTTCCTTTTACAACTCGGTGTCTGAGGGGTTTTGTCTGCAGCTCGTCCTTCTACAATAGAACTTTATAAAGATCTGAGATTTCAAAAGGAAGTAATGTTTATGAAAAATGATATAAATTTCTTTCTTAAGCTAGGAAAAGAGGAAGAAATTAAACCCACAGATATAGAATAAAAACAATATTTTAATTAATACAAGAAATCCTTGAAATACAAAGAAAAGAAAAAAATAATAATTAAATCATATTTTTGAAAAGATAAATAAAATGACAAATTTCTAGTTAGACTAATCAAAGCTGCAAAGAAACGTAAGTTATCAATATTAGTATTGAAGCAGGAAATATTACCACATATGTCAGAAATTAAAAGAATAAAAAGAATATTATGAATTACTTTTTATCAGTAAATTTGTTCATCTCAACAGAATAGACATATTCACTAAAGAGCACAGCAGAACAAACCTGAATAAAAATAGAATTTCTGAATATCCATTGATATGGTTTGACTCTGTGTCTCCACTCAAATCTCACCTTGAATTGTAATAATCCCCATGTGTCAAGGGCAAGACCAGGTGGAGATAATTCAATCATGGGTGCGATTTCCCCCATACTATTCTCATGATAGTGGGTGAGTTCTGATGAGAGATCTGATGGTTTTATAAGGGGTTTCCCCCTTCCCTCTGCTCTCATTCTCTCTTCTGCTGCCTTGTGAAGAAGGATGTGTTTGCTTCCCCTTCCACCATGATTGCAAGTTTCCTGAGGCCTCCCCTGTCATGCAAAACTGAGTCAGTTAAACTTCTTTTCTTTATAAATTACCCAGTCTTGAGTATTTCTTCATAGCAGCATTAAAATGGACTAACACATCCATATTCATTTAAAAATTACATTAATAATCAATATCATTCCACAATGAAAACTTTAGGCTGAGATGTTTTCAATGGTAGAACATAAAAGAATAAGATAAAATAAAGCCAATTGGCACAAACTTTCTCAGAAAATAGGAGAAAATGTTTCTCAACTCCTTTTGTGACACCAGCGTAATTTGGATACCAAAATCAAACAAAGATACTACAAGAACAGAAAATTATAAACCGATATGTTTTATGAATACTAAGAAACAAAATCTTCAATAAGATACTAGCAGTTCATAACTAGTAGACTGTAAAGAGAATAATACATCATACAAAAGTGGTGCTCTACCCAGCAATGCAAAGTTTTCTCAGTGTTTGAAAATCAAGGTAATTCATTGTATTTAGATAACAGGGGAGGAAAAAAGTTATGCTCATTTTAAAAAAAAATACTTGTCAAAACTCAGCATCCACTCATAACAAAATTTTCCACAAACTATGAATAAGATTACATGTTCCTAATTTAAAAGCAGCATTGTGGTGAGTACAATAACAGCACCTCCAAAGACTCCCATGTCCTAATGCCCTAATTTCTCAAAATCTGTGAATGATACCTTACATGGCCAAAAAAAAAAAAAAAAAAAAATTGCAAATGATATTAAAGCTAAGGTCCTTGATATAGTGAGATTACCCTGGATTATCTGGGTTGCCTAATGTAATTATCCAAACCCTTAAAAGCCGAGAGCCTTTGTAATTCTGCCAACAATACAAAGGAACAATAAAACAGCCCTTTTCCAGGGGTCTCCAGAAGGGAACACAGCCCTGCTGGAACATTGATTTTAGCCAATGAGACCTGTTTCAGACTTCTGGACTAGATAATTTTAAAATAATATTTTTTAACGGGTGCTAAATTCGTGGTAATATTTTATGGCAGCTATAAAGGAAACAATATTACTGTCATACGTAAATGTAACATATTGAACCTTTAGTCACCAAGATTGGAAACAATGTAAAGATGTCTGCTCTCATTATTTTATTAAGCATTTTGTGAGATGATTTACAACATGTAATCAAATACAGAAAAAAATAAAAGTTTTCGTATTGGAAGTATGTCTCCATTCATTTACAACATAGTCTGATGCTATAAAAACTGAAAACTTTCCTTTCTAAAAATAGTAAAATTTATTCTAAAGATGATATGGCTAAAAGAAACCCACCAAATACATGCAGAGAAACTCTAAAATAGAAAAAAAAAAAAAAACCTACAAAAATATTGCCACTTACATGATAGGCTTCTAATTTTTTAGAGGTAACATAATTCTGAATCCATTTTGTATTTATTATAAAATAGAGCAAAGGAGTAAAATTACTGATTTTTTTTTTGTAACCAGTATTTTCACTATAAGAGAAAGGAAAAACAAATAAAACAAATAATGAATGAGAGAATATGTGGAAAAATGGAATAGTGTTAGGTTTAGATTTAAGGTGTCATGAAAACATGAATTTTAAATGTATTTTGTAGCTCTATCTACTAGGAATATTGAGAAGCAATGATGGTCAATTAGCAATGAGAACAGCTGGATATTAGCATATAAATACATTTCCTTTCAAAAAGAAATAAGGCTTTTTAAAGAAATACCTGATTACACATTTCAGGCAGGAAAAAAAATAATACAATGTGGGCACAGAATATTTTGTTGTTTCAGAAAGCAAGAATAAGAGAATATTTTATCTTCATGCCCAAAAAATGCCAGCCAATAAGAGTAGAATAATGGAAAGAATAAGAAAAATAATTATTTTTTACATATGATTTAATAATTGATTCAAGCAATGTTGACTAATTACCTCTGGAAAAGATAAAAAACAGCATTTATGAAGATAAATATGACCAATATCAGGAATGAAAAATAATACCACAACATACTATAGATATTTAAATGGGAAGAAGAGACTTTTACAGGTAAATTTATACATATAAAATTGAAAATTATACGAAATATATAACTTTGTAGAAAAATACAATTTACCAAAACTGAAACAAAAGAAAGAAAATCTGAGTAGCTTATATCTGTTAAAGAAATTGAATCTTATTTTAAAACCTTCCTCAAAGAAATACCAAGCCAAAATAAGTCCAATGATAAAGCATAGTAAGCATTTAAGAAAGAACAGCACTAATATTTACCAATTCTTCCAGAGAATAAGAAACCTGGAAGCACTTTGGATCAATTTAGAGTTCAGCATGACTTTGATTTACAAAGCTGGCAAGGGCATTATGAGGACTATGGATTAGAGACTAATCTCATTCATAAATGTAGATTCATGACTTAAAATTAGCAAAATAAGTCCAGTAACATATAAAAAGAATGACATATCGGGAGCAAATTTATTGTATTCAAAAGATACAGAGGTAATACTCAAAGTATTTTTTTCTCCAGAACAAAAGTTCAATATAGAAGAAGAACATGGCACTACTGAGGTGCTCTCCAAGTCACAGAAATAGGAAGGGGCATTTGAGAGAATCTTAAGAAGTGCATATATCTGTACCTAATCTTATACATACACTACGGCTCAGAAATTTTACCTTTACCAATAAAACCAGGCATATATGCACAGAATAGATGTTCAGCAATAATCAAAGCAGAATTATATGAACTAGCCCCAAACTTGAGATAGTGCTTAGGCCTAATAGTAGGCAAATGCAGAAATCATTACTGAACTAAAACGCAAAAGACCCACTAAAGAAACAGGACAATTATACCCCCTTTAGGTGAACCAAAACTTAATCCATACCTCAGATTCTGTAACTATGGGTCCCAGGCCACGACAAAATATTTTTAAATTTATAAGATTCTTCCAACGAGTTGTCTATGTCATTAGATTTATTTTGTTCTCTATAGTAGTGTAGTTAAGTTCTGGTTACTCCATATCCTTGAAACGCTTATTATTGTCAGCCTTTTTAATTTCAGTCATCTTGTGCTCCTATTAAGGCCACTAATCGTAGTTTTCATTCCCATTCCCATGATAACTATGATGTTGAACACCTTGCCATATAGTTTTAATGTAATTTTCGTCATTTAAGGAAGCTCATACAATTGGTGTACGATGAGCATGGTCGAGCAGTAGGGAAAGAACGGCCCTTTCAACAAATGGTAGATGAACAGTATTAGTGTATTAGAAAATGACATTGGACTTCTACAGCATACAATCAACTTCAGAATGATTATAGACTTAATTAGGCCAAAATAATAACCATTCCAGAATATAACGTAGTTTAGGAACTTTAGGATTTGAGGCTGTTTAAAGGCGCCTTCATAACATTTTAGTATCAAGAGAATCATAATTTAAAACTACAGTGAGGTTCAGTTCGATATGATGTGATGGTCAAAATTTAAATGTCAGGAAACACTAAACAATGAGAGTGAAGTACAGAAACTTCCACATGCTACAAAGAGGAGTATTAATTGGCACCTGCCAACTGGAATATAATTTGTCAGAATCCATGAACGTTGAATACAAAGGACGTTATCTACTGATTTCACTCTTGGAGAGATGCCCTAAGGTAATCCGTTAATGCGTGCTTCAGATATATGTGCAGAGATGGTCATGATGGTCAAAAAGAAGGAAGAAACAAAAATGAATGTCCATCAAAAGAAGAAATGAAACATACATTGTTGTACATGCATACCATCAAATACTAGAAGGAACCATAAACATGTACATGAATATGGATGGTTCTAGCAGTTATAATTTCAAGTGGAAAAAGAAATAAAAGAATAGATAGAATATGATTCAAATTATTGTAGGATGCAAAGACAGGAAAAAAACCCAGATATATCGTTTAGGGAAACACATGTAGGTGATAAATTACTTTAAAAAGAAAAGTAAGAGATTATCATAAAATTCAAAAGAGTGGTTACCTATGTGGTGACCAGGGCTGTGATGGGGAAGTTACACAATGGGGGTGTCTAAGGTTTTGGGGGTAATTTAATGGGTACTCATTTTATGAAGTTTCCTAATTCAGTGTGGTTGCATTTTATTCACTTTCTTCTAGTGCAGTGTATTTGACATTAAAACATATTAGGCAACAGACAGTAACCATGAGTCGCCTGCTGACAAAGGTGCTGCGTCCCTTCCCCTGGGCTGATGGCCATGACTTGCATACCTCCAGGTCACAACATGCAGCTCAAATTCCAGGCATGAGCCCATGGGAAAGCTGTATTACTTCAGAATTAACAACAGGGGCCCTTCAGTGTAAGCGAACCAAATTAAGCCTCAAAATAGCATATGATTTTATTTGGGAAAATGTTTCAAAAAAGAAAATGTTTAAAAGGTTTGTTTCTCTTCCCAGAATGTGGCCTCCTTACCATAGTCAATGCTGGCATTACTTTTCCTACTACAAATTAAGGGTTATCAATAATTTTCCTGCTGTGACAATGGAAAGAAAACAGAGAGACGAAAGAAAGCTCTGGACCTCTGTCCTGTGTGGGCCATTTCTGGGGTAATAAATTAAGAGCAGCAGGTATTTTTCAGAGTATCATGGAAGAAAGTAATATTTCTTTACAATTAATAATGATGACAATAACCACACAACAATGGCATAATGATGATGATGAGATTTGACAATTATTTACTGAAATTTCTTGACCTACCTCTGACCTATTCATGTCAAAATATTCACCACTGGCCTACTAATTTAGATCTGCCCAATGAACAGTTAGATAAGATCTCAAATGTTGGTTTTGCCCAAATATCTATTACATAGAAACCCATTAAACTCTGCATGTGAGAACAGAAATGCAGTTCTGCTGAACCAGATTGGAGGAAGAGCCCACACCACCCACTGCATTTGACAGCTAAGCTGCACCTCAGGGTTCCCCTGGTCCCTTCATAGATGCAGATGGTTCTATCTCTCTATGTGTGTGTGTGCATGTGTTCCTTTACACTGGTCAAAAATTTAAAGACGCACAACAAGTATATGACATATTTTATTCACACTATTTAAAAAACCCTAAACAAAATCATTTTTAGCGTATGTCAGGGATGAATATGAGAAAAGTTTACTGAGTTTTATAATGGTTCTATGCTTCTGGCACTTATTCATTTGTTTAAAAACTATGTTAATTTTTATGTCAATTTGGGAAAGACTTCATTACAATATGATAACTTGTGTTTTTCAGTTATTTACTAAATATTCATTAGTTGTAGGATGTGTTTTTTGAAAGATATTTTCTCATGGAACATATAACTCTACAATCTCTGCTGCAGAGACTTGAGAAGTTGAAGAACCAGTTACCATGTTTTCTCTCTTTTTCTTCTTTCTCTCCTCATAAACCACAGTGATGGCTATGTGGATAAATAAGTAAAATGTGTAATTAATTCCAATGCATTTTGACCGAAGCATGGATTTCAGACTCACTCTGGGGGCACTTAGAGAAGAGAGCATGACAAAATGTCTTTGTCAATGTAGGTGTTAAATAAGATTATGACCACATTTGATTGCCAGCAATTCTTAGAGCAACACAATCTCTTATCTCAATACTTACTAGACATGTCAATACTTACATAAAAATATATCATCTCAATATTTACATAAAATATTTACATAGATATCTCAATATTTACATAAAATATATAATTTTTATTACTACAAGTTTTTACCAAGTTTACCTGTTCACACATTATCAGTAATTTTCTTTGTAAATAATTGATTTAAAACTATTTTCTTTTATATAGAATTATTTACATCAAAGTATTGTTATGTTTTTCTACGGAAATGATGAGTATATCCAATCTAATCTTTTTCATTTCTCTGTGTCGGTTGGATACCTAAATTAACATTTTCTATTATAATTTTCCACTTATTTGGAATTTTGTTTTATTTCTGGTGTTTTATTTAAAATAGTTTATCACAATTTTTTTGGCAATTTTGTTATATCTTAAAAATGAAAACCCATATACACATGCACGGTTCTGCACGCACCACAGGATAGTGAATGGGAGCACAAATACCACACAGAAGCCGACCATGATACACCAACCACAGAGAACTGTGGGATTAGAACTCTATGAAAGGAGGAAGATGTCTACTCATCAGGTAACCTCATGATCTTTAGCCACATTTGTATACCGCAATGGTTCACTTCTTGTGTCCACTTGGCAGGGCTATGGAGTGCTCTGATATTTGGTTAAAACTTGTAGTTTCTGTGAGGGTGTTTCTGGATGAAATTAACATTTAATTGAGTAGACCAAGTGAAGCAGATTGCCTTGCCAATGTGGGAACTGGGGCTGACACCATTGTCTCCTCTGGTTCTCAGGCCTTCAGGCTTGGACTGGAACTGTACCACTGGCTTTCCTGGGTTTCCAGCTTGCAGACAGCGAACTGTGGGACTTCTTTGCCTTCATAATCATGTGAACTAATTCCTCATAATAAGTCTCTCAATTAGATCAGTAGATAGAGGGATGGAGATTCTGTTGGTTCTATTTTTCTGGAGAACTGACTAATATAGATGTATATTATCTTACAAAGCTATATACACAGGTATACTTTATTTTCTCTAGGCTTTATCTATTTAAAGCTCTAATTATATTGACAAAATATAAATAATTTTCTTGATATCATTATTTTGTTCAGGAAAATTTAGTTGTTAAAAATAAAGGGCGGGGTAACTATGTTAACAATAAAAAGATGCAGCTCATTTTTTCTTTCTCTTTCCCTCCCTTCCTCCCTTCCTCCCTTCTTTCTTTCCTTCCTCCCTCCCTCCCTCCCTCCCTCCCTCCCTCCCTCCCTCCCTCCCTCCCTCCCTTCCTTCCTTCCTTCCTTCCTTCCTTCCTTCCTTCCTTCCTTCCTTCCTTCCTTCCTTCCTTCCTTCCTTCCTTCCTTCCTTCCTTCCTTCCTACCTTCCTGCTTTATTTCTGTCTCTCTCTTTCTCTTTCTTTCTTTCTTTCTATTTTTTATTTTTATACAGAGTCTTGCTCTGTCACCCATGCTGGAGTGCAATGGCACAATCTCGGCTCACTGTAAGCTCCGCCTCCCGAGTTCACGCCATTCTCCTGCCTCAGCCTCCCGAGTACTGGGACTGCAGGCGCCTGCCACCACGCCCGGCTAATTTTTTGTATTTTTAGTAGAGACGGGGTTTCACTGTGTTAGCCAGGATGGTCTCGATCTCCTGACCTTGTGATCCACCCACCTTGGCCTCCCAAAGTGCTGGGATCACAGGCATGAGCCATGGCTCCTGGCCTGCCTGCTTGCTTGCTTGCTTTCTCTTTCTTTCTTTCTTTCTTTCTTTTTTCTTTCTTTCTTTCTTTCTTTCTTTCTTTCTTTCTTTCTTTCTTTCTTTCTTTCTTTCTTTCTTTCTTCCTTCCTTCCTTCCTTCCTTCCTTCCTTCCTTCCTTCTTTCTCCTTTCTTTCTGTCTCTCTCTTTCTTTCTGTCTCTCTCTTTCTGTCTGTCTGTCTCTTTCTCTTTCTTTCTTTCTTTCTTCTTTATTTCTCCTTTCTTTCTGTCTCTCTCTCCCTTCCTTCCTTCCTTCCTTCCTTTCTTTCTCTCTCTCTCTCTTTCTTTCTTTATCTTTCTTTCTTCTTTCTTTCTCCTTTCTTTCTGTCTCTCTCTCCTTCCTTCCTTCCTTGCTTCCTTCTTTCCTTTCTCTCTCTCTCTCTTTCTTTCTATCTCTTTCTTTTTCTTTCTTTCTCCTTTCTTTCTGTCTCTCTCTCTCTTTCTGTCTCTCTCTCCTTCCTTCCTTCCTTTCTTCCTTCCTTCCTCCCTCCCTCCCTTTCTCTCTCTCTCTCTTTCTCTCTTTCTCTCTTTCTTTCTTTCTTTCTCTTTCATTTTCTTCCTTTCCCACTCCTTCCTTTCTTCTTTCTTTTTGCATTAAATTATCTCTTTCCTAAAAAGTAATGTTTCTTGCAGGTAGGTCACTGTTTGCATAAACTATCCCTAGGTGGTAGAAATTTAGAGGAAATAAATGAATACTTGACAATAAATTTGCTGTTTAATTATACTGTTTCAGTGGAAATATGAGATTTAAAAATTTCACTTTGCCAGTTTTACAGGATTAGTGTAATTAGTACATCAAGCTCTAGAGTAGAGATCACATTTTCAGTTCTGTATCCTTGATATTGTCTATTGGGTATGCCACTTAGTAGCTGAGTAGAAATACAATAGGAAACCCCTGTATACACCCCAGAATAACTAAAATTAAAAGTACTACAAATATTTATGTTGGTGAAAATATGTAGCGAAAGGAATTCCTGTACACTAGTGGTAGGAGCACAATTTGTTATAGTCACTTTGAGAAACAATATATAATTGTCTATGAAAGTTAAACATAAGCTTACCCTACAGCCTAGATATATATCCAAAAGAAATGCAAGCACATATGCACCAAGACGTGTGCAAAATCACTGGTAGCAGCATTATTTGTAATAGCACAAAGCAAGAAGCAACCCAAATGTTCACCAACAGTAGAATGGATAAACAAATTAGTACACCTTCATGCAATTGAGTAATGAAAAAGCAATGAAAATGAATGTGCAATAACCACACACAATGTAATATTGAACAAGCGAAGCCAAAAGAGGATATGAATTTATAATCCCATTTAAGTAATCATCAAATAGAGAGGAAACTAATTTATAGTGTTAAAAGGTAGGATGTGGCCTATATTCTGAGAAGAAACATCAGCAGTGATTATGAAGGGACATGAGGAGGCTTCTGGATGGTGGCAATATTCAGTTTTTTGACCTGAGGTACAAATGCTACCTGTGATAATCCACTTCACTCTAAATGTTAAAAAGTAATCCAATGGCATCTTGACGACATTTCTTGACCTTCTGTCTTTCCAGTCCCACTGATCCTGGGCCCAGCTACTATCCTCTTAGAGGCCCCACGGAGAGACCTCTGCCTCCATCCTGCACTGGATAGCCTGCCTCCTGGATCCTGTATATTCATTTCCTTGACTCACTCTCTGATGCAGTCAGTACATCCTTTTGTGCCTTCTTCAGAAGTGGTGCAATCCCTTGCAATTATCTTTTGAGACTTTAAGTATCTAAAAATATTTTTATTCTACCATCATACCCTTTAACTCTTTAATTTGCCTGGGTATGTAATATGAGGTTGAATATTATATCCTTTCAGAATTGTCAGGAGAATGCTATTGTCCTTGGGTTTCCAAGGTTGCTCTTCACATGTTTACATGTTCTCTCTCTCTCTTTCTCTCTCTTTCTGCCTTTCTCTCTCTCTCTCTCTCTCTCTCTCTCTCTCAACTCTAAAACCTTGTAGAATCTTCTCTTGGTCATAAGTACTTTGGAATTTCCTAATGATGTACTTTTCTCTGAATTTATTTATTCCAATGTACACATACTTAGGGATTTTTTTTTTTACTGTAAATGAAAATTCTCTTGAACTAATTTATTAATAATATCTGCATCATCTGTAACATTTTAAAAAAACTCTCTCATTCCAGATTCCCCATTATTCAGAGTTTGAACTTCCTGGGCAATTATTTTATTATAATTTTCATCTTTTTGTCTTTTCTTCTCTACTTCCTTGGAGTTATATTCACTTTATCTTCCAAATCCTTTATTTAGGTGCTTATTTCTGCTGTTATGTTTTTAATTTCCATGGGCTCCTTTATGTTGTCTGAAAGCTCCTGTTTCTGTTTTGTGGATGCCATATAATTTATATTTCTGAAGATACTAATGACGGAGTTGAGGTATTTTTCTCTCTGCCAAGAATGCTCCAATTTAGTATTTTTCTGTCTTTTTCTGTTAGGCATTTTTCTCCAATGTCTGAAAATCATTGTCTCACTGCTCATAATTTATACTGCAGAGCAACAAAACAGTGACTGTCAGCTCAGATCTTGTATGTGCAGTTTGTGCAACCTGAGCTTTACTGTGAAAAGGTAAGCATGGGCTATTTGTTCGTGAACTCTCATTTCTATTTTGTATTCTTTGCCCTTCAGATGGTTAGATTACCCAGAGAAAAATTGTTACAGCATTTGACTCAAAGATAAAGAATTGATGATCAGCATGCTTGGGTAGAATGGAGAAAGAGGTGTAGGGGGGCTCTTTATTAAGAATTCAGTTACGGAAAATTCCCAGGACTCCTCTTTTTGGTCATGGTATCAGCACTTTCAATTGTGCCAGCTTTTTTTTTCAGCCCAGAGACCTTCTGTTCCATTGAGGAATCAAAAATTCAGGGTTGGCAAGGGGTTGGCAGGTCACTTAGCTAAAAGGAACTGGAAGAGGGTATTAGCATTTAAAGTCCTTTCAAGCCATTTATACTCACTGTAACTTACTTTTTCATCCCCACCCCATCAGTACTAATCCCACTGGTAAGTGCTCCTGCCAATTCCTGGGTCTTTGAGGACTCTGTTCTATACATCAATGCTTTGTAGATTTCCCTGCTGGGAAGTTAGGAATTGGCTTGCTTATTTCTTTGTAGCAATCATAGATACTGAAAAACCGAACAGAACAGACATTACATTTAAACTTGGTAATTTGAGGAGGGTTTAATTAAGGAGCTAAAGAGGTATGCGAGATATGGAGAAACCAAAACAAATAGTGAAGTATTGTAGGGATACTGCTGCACAGGAGACCAGAAGGGATTGGAAGGAGCAGATGCCAGAGCCTGGAATGACAGAGATGTGTGCAGAGGAGCGCCTAACAGAAGCTTTAACCCTGGCTGAGGAGTGCAGCCAGCTCAGAGTCACACACGTAGAAGAAGACCAAAGGCTTCAATAGGTCAGCCTCCCACCTCCCTCCCAATCTTCTGCTTGACCTCTTATTGGCTAAAGCAAATGAGAAGCCAGAACATCAGATAGTCAACTAATGTTCATATAAGTCAGCCTTTCCCACTTGTAGTTCTTAGAACAATGATAAAATGTGCTGAGCATGAAACAGCCTGAGAAGGAGGATCTGTTCAGAACAGACTGAGATCCATTCCTACTCCGTCAAGAAAATTGTGTCTTGCAGTGCTTTAGTCCATTGAAATCAAGGGACTTCAGTGTATAAAAACCTAGAGTAGAATGCATTCAGGGTCACTTAGTTACAGTGTGACATGGGGCATGTCAGACAATACTCCATTCACCCTGCATTTTTATGAGTCTTGAAGAACTGACTTGCCATCAATTCTAAGATTCTTTTATTTCTTGCTTCCTATATATGAGTAATTAAGTGGCTTCCTTAACTGGTTGTGTGAGTATTCTGTCTCATTGAACGCAGGCAAGTGGTAGAAATTACAGATTGGTAATCTGTGAACAGTGAACCTACTTAACAACTATAGAATCTAACTCCATTTTCAGCATTCTCAGCATTAATTCCTCATTCAGAGCTATATATGACAACAACTTTTTAAAATTTTATTTTAAGTTCCAGGATACAAGTGAAGAACGTGTAGGTTTGTTACAGAGGTATACATGTGACATAATTGTTTGCTGCACCTGTCGCATAGGTTTTAAACCCCACATGCATTAGGTATTTGTCCTAATGCTCTCCATTCCCCTGCCCCCGCAACCCCCAACAGGCCCCAGTGTGTGTTGTTCTCCACCCTGTGTCCATATTTTCTCATTGTTTAACTCCTACTTATGAGTGAAAATATGTGCTATTTGGTTTTCTGTTCTTGTGTTAGTTTGCTGAGGATGATGGCTTCCAGCTTCATCCATGACCCTGCAAAGGACATAATGTCATTCTTTTTTATGGCTGCATAGTATTCCATGGTGGTTATGTACTTTCTTTATCCAGTCTATCATTGATGGACATTGGGTTGGTTCTGTGTGTTTGCTATTGTAAATAGTGCTGCAATAAACATACATGTGCATGCGTCTTTATAGTAGAATGATTTATATTCCTTTGGGTATATACCCAGTAATGGGATTGCTGATCAAATCATATTTCTGGTTCTTGATTCTTGAAGAATCGCCACACTGTCTTCCACAGTGGCTGAACTAATTTACATTCCCACCAACAACATAAAAGTGTTCCTATTTCTCCACAGCCTCACCAGCATCTATTGTTTATTGACATTTTAATAATCACCTTTCTGACTGGCATGAGATGGTATCTCATTGTGGTTTTGATTTGCATTTCTCTAATGATCAGTGATGATGAGCTGTTTTCCATATGCTTGCTGGCCATATAAATGTCTTCTTTTGAGAAGTCTCTGTTCATATCCTTTGCCCACTTTTTGATGGGGTTGTTTTTTTTTTTTTTCTTGTAAATTTGTTTAAGTTCCTTGTAGATTCTGGATATGAGACCTTTGTCAGATGGGTAGACTGCAAAAATTTTCTCCCATTCTGCAGGCTGCCTGTTCACTCTGATGGTAGTTTCTTTTGCTGTACAGAAGTTCTTTAGCTTAATTAGATCCCTTTTGTCAATTTTGGCTTTCGCTGCAATTGCTTTTGGTATTTTCGTCGCGAAGTCTTTGCCCATGCCTATGTCCTGAATGCAATGGGGAAAGGATTCCCTATTTAATAAATGTTGCTGGGAAAACTGGCTAGCCATATGCATAAAACAGAAATGGGACCCCTTCCTTAAACCTTATACAAAAATTAACTCAAGATAGATTAAAGACCTAAATGTAAATCCCAAACCATAAAAACCCTGGACAAAACCTCTTTTTTTTTTTTTTAAGACAGAGTCTCACTCTGTTGCCCAAGCTGGAGTGCAGTGGTGTGATCTCAGCTCACTGCAAGCTTTGCCTTCCTGGTTCACGCCATTCTCCTGCCTCAGCCTCCTGAGTAGTTGGGACTAGAGGCGCCTGCCACCAGGCTGGCTAATTTTTTTTTTTTTTTTGTATTTTTAGTAGAGATGGGGTTTCACCATGGTAACCAGGATGGTCTCGATCTCCTGACCTTATGTCCACCCGCCTCGGCCTCCCAAAGTGCTGGGATTACAGGCGTGAGCCACCCTGCCCGGCAGACAAGACCTTTTTAAGAATGCTGGTACTCTCCTCACTAAAGCATTATTGCATCAAAGAAGGGAGTAGTGCCTTTGGGGCCCTCCTGAAGATTGTGATTACCAGAGGGGTGAGAGTTTGCACCGAATCCTTTTAAACAATGCTTTCTCCTGAAACTGAAAGCTCACCTGATTAAGCCACCAAAGCTAACCTGCCTTGCTTGCTTTTAATTGCCTACTTCCAGTTGATCCTAAAATTCCATTACCCTCCTTATAGATACCTGACTGTGGGTCACTATAGTAACAGTTGCTCAAAGTAATTTTTCAGGACCTAGGAGGCAGCTCGTGTCCAGTTTAAGCTGCTTGAGGCCACTAACCTTTACCTGGGCCTGCTGGGGTGCTTCAAGAGTGACCTTATAACCTCAGAGGGCTAAAAATGCCACCCTCAGGTCATGCTTATGCCACTATTTCATGCAGCTGAATCCTGTGACAAGCCATGTGGCTTGATTACACTTGCACAGAAACCCCGATTATCTCGTCTTTCCTACCCACCAATCATCTTTGCCCACACTTTAGAATGGTTGTTTATCCCTTACTACCCCAAAACCCTATTTTCAGGGAAGTGGATTTCAGATTTGTTCTTGCATCTCCTCACATGGCAGCCTTGTGAATAAAATCTTTTCTCTTTTTCAAAAACTAGTGGCCACAGTGATTGGCTTGTTGCATGCAGGCAGAAAAGAACCTGGTTGCTAACACTCCAGAAACTTTGACTCCTTTCATAAAAGAAGTATGCTGACAAGCTGAGGCTTCTCTAGTGTGCTCCACTTGTCAGCCTACTTCTTTTATGAAAGTATTGCATCTGGGTTTCAATTCCGCAAGCACAGAAAGTCAGTGCCACCATCATGGGCTTCATTTAACATGTTGAACCTTAAATCCAAAAGGAATGTGCTCATTTTCATTAATCGAGTCCCATCTGGTCTGCTATTGTCATAGTTCTTTTAGGACCTGCTACCATATATACTCTGCAGACTGCTGAATCTATACAGAATCTATACAGGACTATAAGCTTTTTGGAGTGTGGGTGAGCTCCTCCTACAGAAGGTCTTACGTTTTCCTCCCTGACTTATGAAGGGACCTAAATCTCACCGTGGGCCTCAAAGCAACAGTGGTGGTAGCTCAGGGTCTTCAGAAGCTTCCTGTAAGCAAGTGCCCAGGAAAGACAGCTGGAATTCACTTATGCAGAGGACTGTTTCCCCAGGGAGACCAAAGTTTGAATTTCTCAGACTCTTAGGCGTCTGCTTATATGTTCCCATCCCTCACGTTAGGCCCACTAGTGCTATTTTCCCAGTGTAAACAACCTTTACATCAGGCCCTCAGCTTGGTCTTCACCTATGTCTGTCCTCAAACTGAGGGGGATGAGGAACTCTTTCAATCTGTCATGGAAGGTTATTAATTTTTCCTGTGTATTATCCGTCAAATGTTCAACAGTTTTACATTTCTCAGTTCCTTGCATCATAGAGCCATCAAAATACCAGCTGAGGCCCTGCCTTCCAAATCACTTTGCATTCCAAATTGACCGATGACCTCAGGCGCTTCATCTCTGCAGGCCGTGGTCCTCTCCTGCTCTCCATCCCAAGCGAGACTCTACTGCAGGACAGGATATCTGTGCCCCACCCCCATCCAACCAGGTGGCTACCCTGCATATCTCCAGTGGGGATGAACTCAATCACAGAATGCTCTAAGAGCCTTTTTCCTCACACCACTCCTGGTACCAATGACCAACCAGTCAGGGTCCTGACAAGATAACAAATGGCATGCTCAGTTTGGATGATTTGGGGAAAATCAGGGATCTATTTATAAAGTAGTTCTCAAGGGAGAAGGAACACAAAGCATTGCCTTCCCAGGACTGGAAGGAGCAGGGCACTACACACCATCACCAGCCCACGCCTAGGAGCTGGGGGGAGACAGTAGTTACCAGCAAAGAGAGAAGAAGAAAGAGGTAGCACAGGGGTATTTAAGAGAATCTCTTGGTAGAATCAATAACTTTTGGTCAAATAACCCAGCCTGAGGTAACCCATCATGGATGGAGAAAGAAGAATGGAAACCTGGACCTCAATCTTTCTCCTTTCTGCTTATGATATTTTTAGGCTGAACCTAAGCAAAAAGCAAAAGGGAAGTATTCTGTTGATTTGGGGATACAATTCAGCCTGAGGCTACAGAGCTGGGTGGGAAAAGGAGAACAGATCTGAAGCAGCAACCAAAACTGATCCAGCTCCTTAGTAACCCCTAAGCCACCTACCTCTTTGCCATCTTCTTTCCAATTGTCTTTGCATTCTTGCATATTCTTATTCTGTCAAAATAAAATGAAGAATACATTGGGTTGATATCATTGATGCAGTTACTAAAGATTGTCTTTCCAAGGGCTTAGATACAGATGGAAAAGATTAACACGGTAACTGGCAGAGGACATAAAGTTCAGGTGTGCCTTTTTAGTCATTCCTCTGCTTGATTGGGTATCGCATGTGAAAAGCCTGCAGTTACTAAAATTCCAGATACAAAAGTCAATCTTCCCAGTTCAAAATTTATGGTACCTGTACCTTACCTTGTTTCTGCTTGCACTGAGTCTGGACTTTTATCTTCCTATATTTCCAATCACATTGATTTCATCAGTGTTCTTGATTTACGTGCTTCTTTGGCTTATAACACAGATGCACATTGAGGCCAGCTTTTGTTTTTGTTTTTTCTACAAAGGCTTTATGTTCATTGTTGTCTTCTGTATTCATAACCCCATGCATGCACTTCCCACTCGCCAGAATTCTTTTTCTCAAACTAGCTCGCCTAGTTAATTTCTGACCATCCTTAAATCTTGGCTCCTCTGTGACACAATGCCTCATTGCTTCCAATGGGGTAAAGTTATCCCTCTGTTGCACCAGATGATTGTCCTTGTGTATGCCCTGGAGATAGGATATGTAAACAGAAGTCTGCGTTATTTATTGTTGCATTACAGTTTGCCATTGTATAGTTTTCAGCTTGTCTTTCCTGTTGGCCCATTAACTGTAAGAAGGTCATAGCTCCTTCTTTTATTACAGTCTGGCAGAGTAGATTCTCAATAAATTTTATTGATCAACTACTGTATTTATTCTGCATCATATAAGTTTCCTCTGTAATTTTGACCTTTCTGACTTGACCTCAGGACCCAGGAACTGGAGCAGAACTGTGGGGTGTGAAACCCTGACAGAGCAATGGCATGCAGACAGGAGAGAAATGTTCAGGATTCAGTGAATGGTTTTAATCCTGCTCTGCATTTTTTCTTACCCCAGGGACACTTTAAATGTCTGGAGCCATATATATTTTATGGCACCTTAAAGGCTAACTTTGCTCATGCCTGGGGATCTGTGTACTTTTTAAATGCTGTTTTGCTATTGCGATAAGGGACACAGTATGTGTTATTCAACTGAATACAAAAAGAAGAAACATGAAAACTTGGGTATGCACATCCCATCTTGAAACCACCTTTGTCTGCGTCTGGAGTGGGAAAAGTTATGGGTCAATATCTCCTTTCTGAGTCCTGGCATTAGGGAGACAGAGACGGATCTGATGATCACTCACTGGGCTGGCAAGTCCTTCCATCTCTACCCAAGTATGAACTCAGTTTCTTTTCTGAGTGCATAAGTGCTTAATGTTGATTGACTGAGTCATCTATCATGACACAGGAGTTTACATTTTCTTGCAGATATATAATGGGAATTCCAGTGAAATGGAAAACACTAAAACCATCATTTTTCAGAAGAACTGCTAAGTGTGAATACTAAGTAACATCTGCTAATGGTTATTGAGGGAACATATTCTAGGTGATAGAAGGGAAAACACACTTAACCAACTTCAGGATCTGGACTGCACTTGAAGTTTGCAAGTGAACATACACTTTTTTTTTTCCATTTTCTTTGGTTTTGTTTTGAAAAATGACAGCCTCATAGTAAGAGATATTATAAAAGGATCTAAAACCTGTTTTCATACAGAGTAGTGACAATTGGTGTGTCTTACCAATAATAACATACGTTTAATATAGATTGCACTGTGAAAAATGATTTTGCTTTTATTTCCACATATAAATTATTCACCCAGATCTTCATTCTGTTTAAGAGTCATTCAGATTGTGTCCTTAGAGACATAGGTAGCAGAGACAAAACATTTAGGTTATAATTTAGTTATTTTTGTGTTTCTAAAAGGACAGCTCTTAAAAATAAAAAGTAAAAATATTAACCACCAATAATTGTGGTTTAGGAATATTGCAGAATGGCATTATTTAGAATATGCTTGAAAAAAGAATTAGATGTTATTATAGTATATTCTTTCTTATATAATCTACAGGACCTTCAGAAATCTCAGACATCGAGTCTTCATATTTTATACTAGATATTTCTCACTTTCTTGCTCCAAAATCGTTTTCTTTTTTTCTAGAAAGTATAAAATTTCCTACTTTTGCCCCAGCTACTCAACATATTCTTGGGAACCGATTCCACTGAGGGGCCCTGGCCACCAGGGAGGCACATGGATGGGGTGCTGTGCGAACCCGATTCTTCCCTTTAGAGGCCTGCACCTCAGGCTGAGACACCAGCAGCAACAGGGGCCAGGTTGACTCAATCTGATGCATGCCAGTCCCTCAAGAACCTGCCCACCAGCTTCGCTACCCAGATTTTATGTTCTGCTCTGGGTCTTTCTGAATTCTTATTCTTTTTTTTTTTTTTTTTTTTTTATTTATTTATTTATTTATTTATTTATTTATTTATTATTATTATACTTTAAGTTGGAGGGTACATGTGCATAACATGCAGGTTTGTTACATATGTATACTTGTGCCATGTTGGTGTGCTGCACCCATCAATTCGTCATTTACATCAGGTATAACTCCCAATGCAATCCCTCCCCCCTCCCCCCTCCCCATGATAGGCCCCGGTGTGTGATGTTCCCCTTCCTGAGTCCAAGTGATCTCATTGTTCAGTTCCCACCTATGAGTGAGAACATGCGGTGTTTGGTTTTCTGTTCTTGTGATAGTTTGCTAAGAATGATGGATTCCAGCTGCATCCAAGTCCCTACAAAGGACTCAAACTCATCCTTTTTTATGGCTGCATAGTATTCCATGGTGTATATGTGCCACATTTTCTTAATCCAATCTGTCACTGATGGACATTTGGGTTGATTCCAAGTCTTTGCTATTGTGAATAGTGCCGCAATAAACATACGTGTGCATGTGTCTTTATAGCAGCATAATTTATAATCCTTTGGGTATATACCCAGTAATGGGATGGCTGGGTCATATGGTACATCTAGCTCTAGATCCTTGAGGAATCGCCATATTGTTTTCCATAATGGTTGAACTAGTTTACAATCCCACCAACAGTGTAAAAGTGTTCCTATTTCTCCACATCCTCTCCAGCACCTGTTGTTTCCTGACTTTTTAATGATTGCCATTCTAACTGGTGTGAGATGGTATCTCATTGTGGTTTTGATTTGCATTTCTCTGATGGCCAGTGATGATGAGCATTTTTTCATGTGTCTGTTGGCTGTATGAATGTCTTCTTTTGAGAAATGTCTGTTCATATCCTTTGCCCACTTTTTGATGGGGTTGTTTGTTTTTTTCTTGTAAATTTGTTTGAGTTCTTTGTAGGTTCTGGATATTAGCCCTTTGTCAGATGAATAGATTGCAAAAATTTTCTCCCATTCTGTAGGTTGCCTGTTCACTCTGATGGTAGTTTCTTTTGCTGTGCAGAAGCTCTTTAGTTTAATGAGATCCCATTTGTCAATTTTGGCTTTTGCTGCCGTTGCTTTTGGTGTTTTAGACATGAAGTCTTTGCCCATGCCTATGTCCTGAATGGTACTACCTAGGTTTTCCTCTAGGATTTTTATGGTATTAGGTCTAACATTTAAGTCTCTAATCCATCTTGAATTAATTTTCGTATAAGGAGTAAGGAAAGGATCCAGTTTCAGCTTTCTACTTATGGCTAGCCAATTTTCCCAGCACCATTTATTAAATAGGGAATCCTTTCCCCATTTCTTGTTTCTCTCAGGTTTGTCAAAGATCAAATGGCTGTAGATGTGTGGTATTATTTCTGAGGACTCTGTTCTGTTCCATTGGTCTATATCTCTGTTTTGGTACCAGTACCATGCTGTTTTGGTTACTGTAGCCTTGTAGTATAGTTTGAAGTCAGGTAGCGTGATGCCTCCAGCTTTGTTCTTTTGACTTAGTATTGTCTTGGAGATGCGGGCTCTTTTTTGGTTCCATATGAACTTTAAAGCAGTTTTTTCCAATTCTGTGAAGTAACTCATTGGTAGCTTGATGGGGATGGCATTGAATCTATAAATTACTTTGGGCAGTATGGCCATTTTCACGATATTGATTCTTCCTATCCATGAGCATGGTATGTTCTTCCATTTGTTTGTGTCCTCTTTTATTTCACTGAGCAGTGGTTTGTAGTTCTCCTTGAAGAGGTCCTTTACATCCCTTGTAAGTTGGATTCCTAGGTATTTGATTCTCTTTGAAGCAATTGTGAATGGAAGTTCATTCCTGATTTGGCTGTCTGTTTGTCTGTTACTGGTGTATAAGAATGCTTGTGATTTTTGCACATTTATTTTGTATCCTGAGACTTTGCTGAAGTTGCTTATCAGCTTAAGGAGATTTTGGGCTGAGATGATGGGGTTTTCTAAATATACAATCATGTCATCTGCAAACAGGGACAATTTGACTTCTTCTTTTCCTAACTGAATACCCTTGATTTCTTTCTCTTGCCTGATTGCCCTAGCCAGAACTTCCAACACTATGTTGAATAGGAGTGGTGAGAGAGGGCATCCCTGTCTTGTGCCAGTTTTCAAAGGGAATTTTTCCAGTTTTTGCCCATTCAGTATGATATTGGCTGTGGGTTTTTCATAAATAGCTCTTATTATTTTGAGGTATGTTCCATCAATACCGAATTTATTGAGTGTTTTTAGCATGAAGGGCTGTTGAATTTTGTCAAAAGCCTTTTCTGCATCAATTGAGATAATCATGTGGTTCTTGTCTTTGGTTCTGTTTATATGCTGGATTATGTTTATTGATTTGCGAATGTTGAACCAGCCTTGCATCCCAGGGATGAAGCCCACTTGATCATGGTGGATAAGCTTTTTGATGTGTTGCTGAATCCGGTTTGCCAGTATTTTATTGAGGATTTTTGCATCGATGTTCATCAGGGATATTGGTCTAAAATTCTCTTTTTTTGTTGTGTCTCTGCCAGGCTTTGGTATCAGGATGATGTTGGCCTCATAAAATGAGTTAGGGAGGATTCCCTCTTTTTCTATTGATTGGAATATTTTCAGAAGGAATGGTACCAACTCCTCCTTGTACCTCTGGTAGAATTCAGCTGTGAATCCATCTGGTCCTGGACTTTTTTTGGTTGGTAGACTATTAATTGTTGCCTCAATTTCAGAGCCTGCTATTGGTCTATTCAGGGATTCAACTTCTTCCTGGTTTAGTCTTGGAAGAGTGTAAGTGTCCAGGAAATTATCCATTTCTTCTAGATTTTCCAGTTTATTTGCATAGAGGTGTTTATAGTATTCTCTGATGGTAGTTTGTATTTCTGTGGGGTCGGTGGTGATATCCCCTTTATCATTTTTAATTGCGTCGATTTGATTCTTCTCTCTTTTCTTCTTTATTAGTCTGGCTAGTGGTCTGTCAATTTTGTTGATCTTTTCAAAAAACCAACTCCTGGATTCATTGATTTTTTGGAGGGTTTTTTGTGTCTCTATCTCCTTCAGTTCTGCTCTGATCTTAGTTATTTCTTGCCTTCTGCTAGCTTTCGAATGTGTTTGCTCTTGCTTCTCTAGTTCTTTTAATTGCGATGTTAGAGTGTCAATTTTAGATCTTTCCTGCTTTCTCTTGTGGGCATTTAGTGCTATAAATTTCCCTCTACACACTGCTTTAAATGTGTCCCAGAGATTCTGGTATGTTGTATCTTTGTTCTCATTGGTTTCAAAGAACATCTTTATTTCTGCCTTCATTTCGTTATGTACCCAGTAGTCATTCAGGAGCAGGTTGTTCAGTTTCCATGTAGTTGAGCGGTTTTGATTGAGTTTCTTAGTCCTGAGTTCTAGTTTGATTGCACTGTGGTCTGAGAGACAGTTTGTTATAATTTCTGTTCTTGTACATTTGCTGAGGAGTGCTTTACTTCCAATTATGTGGTCAATTTTGGAGTAAGTACGATGTGGTGCTGAGAAGAATGTATATTCTGTTGATTTGGGGTGGAGAGTTCTATAGATGTCTATTAGGTCTGCTTGCTGCAGAGATGAGTTCAATTCCTGGATATCCTTGTTAACTTTCTGTCTCGTTGATCTGTCTAATGTTGACAGTGGAGTGTTGAAGTCTCCCATTATTATTGTATGGGAGTCTAAGTCTCTTTGTAAGTCTCTAAGGACTTGCTTTATGAATCTGGGTGCTCCTGTATTGGGTGCATATATATTTAGGATAGTTAGCTCTTCCTGTTGAATTGATCCCTTTACCATTATGTAATGGCCTTCTTTGTCTCTTTTGATCTTTGTTGGTTGAAAGTCTGTTTTATCAGAGACTAGTATTGCAACCCCTGCTTTTTTTTGTTCTCCATTTGCTTGGTAAATCTTCCTCCATCCCTTTATTTTGAGCCTATGTATGTCTCTGCGTGTGAGATGGGTCTCCTGAATACAGCAGACTGATGGGTCTTGACTCTTTATCCAGTTTGCCAGTCTGTGTCTTTTAATTGGAGCATTTAGTCCATTTACATTTAAGGTTAAGATTGTTATGTGTGAACTTGATCCTGCCATTATGATATTAACTGGTTATTTTGCTCGTTAGTTGATGCAGTTTCTTCCTAGCCTCGATGGTCTTTACATTTTGGCATGTTTTTGCAATGGCTGGTACCGGTTGTTCCTTTCCATGTTTAGTGCTTCCTTCAGGATCTCTTGTAAGGCAGGCCTAGTGGTGACAAAATCTCTAAGCATTTGCTTATCTGTAAAGGATTTTATTTCTCCTTCACTTATGAAACTTAGTTTGGCTGGATATGAAATTCTGGGTTTAAAATTCTTTTCTTTAAGAATGTTGAATATTGGCCCCCACTCTCTTCTGGCTTGGAGAGTTTCTGCTGAGAGATCTGCTGTTAGTCTGATGGGCTTCCCTTTGTGGGTAACCCGACCTTTCTCTCTGGCTGCCCTTAAGATTTTTTCCTTCATTTCAACTTTGGTGAATCTGGCAATTATGTGTCTTGGAGTTGCTCTTCTCGAGGAGTATCTTTGTGGCGTTCTCTGTATTTCCTGGATTTGAATGTTGGCCTGCCCTACCAGGTTGGGGAAGTTCTCCTGGATGATATCCTGAAGAGTGTTTTCCAACTTGGTTCCATTTTCCCCCTCACTTTCAGGCACCCCAATCAGACGTAGATTTGGTCTTTTTACATAATCCCATACTTCTTGCAGGCTTTGTTCATTTCTTTTTCTTCTGTTTTCTTTTGGTTTCTCTTCTCGCTTCATTTCATTCATTTGATCCTCCATCGCTGATACTCTTTCTTCCAGTTGATCGAGTCGGTTACTGAAGCTTGTGCATTGGTCGCGTATTTCTCGTGTCATGGTTTTCATCTCTTTCATTTCGTTTAGGACCTTCTCTGCATTAATTACTCTAGCCATCAATTCTTCCACTTTTTTTTCAAGATTTTTAGTTTCTTTGCGCTGGGTACGTAATTCCTCCTTTAGCTCTGAGAAATTTGATGGACTGAAGCCTTCTTCTCTCATCTCGTCAAAGTCATTCTCCGTCCAGCTTTGATCCGTTGCTGGCGATGAGCTGCGCTCCTTTGCCGGGGGAGATGCGCTCTTATTTTTGGAATTTCCAGCTTTTCTGCCCTGCTTTTTCCCCATCTTTGTGGTTTTATCTGCCTCTGGTCTTTGATGATGGTGATGTACTGATGGGGTTTTGGTGTAGGTGTCCTTCCTGTTTGATAGTTTTCCTTCTAACAGTCAGGACCCTCAGCTGTAGGTCTGTTGGAGATTGCTTGAGGTCCACTCCAGACCCTGTTTGCCTGGGTATCAGCAGCAGAGGCTGCAGAAGATAGAATATTTCTGAACAGCGAGTGTACCTGTCTGATTCTTGCTTTGGAAGCTTCCTCTCAGGGGTGTACTCCTCCCTGTGAGGTGTGGGGTGTCAGACTGCCCCTAGTGGGGGATGTCTCCCAGTTAGGCTACTCAGGGGTCAGGGACCCACTTGAGCAGGGAGTCCGTCCCTTCTCAGATCTCAACCTCCGTGCTGGGAGATCCACTGCTCTCTTCAAAGCTGTCAGACAGAGTTCTTTGCGTCTGCAGAGGTGTCTGCTGCGTTTGTTTAGTTTACTGTGCCCGGTCCCCAGAGGTGGAGTTTACAGAGACAGGCAGGTTTCCTTGAGCTGCTGTGAGCTCCACCCAGTTCGAGCTTCCCAGCAGCTTTGTTTACCTACTTAAGCCTCAGCAATGGCGGGCGCCCCTCCCCCAGCCTCGCTGCTGCCTTGCCGGTAGATCACAGACTGCTGCGCTAGCAATGAGGGAGTCTCCGTGGGTGTGGGACCCTCCCGGCCAGGTGTGGGATATGATCTCCTGGTGTGCCTGTTGCTTAAAGCGCAGTATTGGGGTGGGAGTTACCCGATTTTCCAGGTGTTGTGTGTCTCAGTTCCCCTGGCTAGGAAAAGGGACTCCCTTCCCCCTTGCGCTTCCCAGGTGAGGCAATGCCTCGCCCTGCTTCAGCTCTCGCTGGTCGGGCTGCAGCAGCTGACCAGCACCGATCGTCCGGCACTCCCCAGTGAGATGAACCCAGTACCTCAGTTGAAAATGCAGAAATCACCGGTCTTCTGTGTCGCTCGCGCTGGGAGTTGGAGACTGGAGCTGCTCCTATTCGGCCATCTTGCTCCGCCCCCCTGAATTCTTATTCTTCAGCGGCCCTTTTTCTTAGTTATAAGAACCCCATGTCTCCCAAGTACCCACATCGCTCAAGTTCTCTGAAGTGCATTTCCGTTTATTATAAACAAAGATTCCTACCAATACATAAAACATCCCACAATGTGTTAAATGGGTAGACAATTTCACCTTTTAAAGTAAAATGACTTGATTCAATTTTCCTTCCCTGGTAACTAAAAGATTGTTGATTAGAAATGATTGCCTTGGTAGTACAGGCTGAAGCCACTTGAGATCTCTCAGAATCTCTCCAGGCTCATAGGAGAGAGAAATTTCTTTTGCTGAACATTTGGCCATTTGATATTAATGCCTACACTAATAGCTATCACATGAAGTGTCTTTACTGTGGCAGGCACTTAAAATGCCTTAAATATATAAACTCATTTAATTCTCACAGCCCTAAAAATTAAGTATAGACATAATCCAGTGTTATTTTTAAATATAATATATGCTGTGCCAGGGATTCTGTCTTATGTAGTGTGGTATACCCATTACCTATCATAGTATGTGACATAATAGTCACTCAGTAAATATTTCTTTCTTTCTTTCTTTTTTTTTTTTTTTAAATGGAGTCTTACTCTGTCACCCAGGCTGGAGTGCAATGGTGCGATCTCGGCTCACTGTAATCTCCAGTTCCTGGGTTCAAGTAATTCTCCTGCCTCAGCCTCCCAAGTAGCAGGGATTATAGGCTCCCAGCACCACACCCGGCTAATTTTTGTATTTTTAGTAGAGACGGGGTTTCACCGTATTGGCCAGACTGATTCCAAACTCCTGACCTCAGATGATCTGCCTGCCTCGGCCTCCCAAAGTGCTGGGACTACCGGCGTGAGTCGCTGTGCCCGGCCAGTAAATATTTCTTAAATGAATCGTACAATGTGTGTCTGGGCTTATCATGCCCATGATTGCTTGTAGTGGAGATATATGTCAATATAAACCTCTTTCTTACATGTTCATCTCCCACTTCTTAAATATGTATTTAGTGTTATCAGAGCATCCATGTCACACTAGCTTCATGTGACACTGAAAACCCATCTCTGGCTCTGGGAGTTTTGGAAGTGAGACAAGAGAGTAAGCTTGTATGTCTAGTGCTTGAAGCCATAAGATGAAAAATACAGGAATGGTTGATGGACATATTCTGTATGTTATGGTAAAGAAATCCTCCTCAGCAAGAAACAAGAATTAAACCAGAATACAAAAAAAAAAAAAAAAAGAAAAGAAAAGAAAGAAAGAAAAAGAAAAAGAAAGCAAGCACCAGTGAGAATTAGAAGTCCAGATTCTAGTTCGTCCTGAGGCTCGAATAAATGTTGGCCTTTGTATATATAACTCAGTTGTTCAGAGTCGATGGTACATTCCTTGTACTTCTAATAAAAAGTCATTTCTTTTTTTATAAATTAGAGACAGGATCTTGCAGTATTGCCCAGGCTGGTCTTGAACTCCTGGCCTCAAGTGATCCTCCTGTGCTAGGATTACAGGTGTGAGCCACCACGCCTAGCCAAAAAGTAGATTTATCTCTTTAGATTATAACATGCATTGTCATTCCCTTTTAATTTAGCATTATGGTAGATATATTGTCCATTTGGGCTGCTATAACAAAATGCCTTAGCCTAGGCAATTTATAAACAACAGAAATGTATTATTTTCAGTACTGGAGGCTGGGAAGTTCAAGATCAAGGCACCAGGAAATTCAGTGTCCAGTGAGACACCTCTGCTTCATAGATGGTAACTTCTTTCTGCATCCTCATATGGCAGAAGGGGGTAACGATGTGTGCTTGAGCTTCCTTTACAAGGGCTTTAATCCCATCCATGAGAGTGCAGCCTTTATGAATTATCACTTCACAAGGGCTCCATATCTTAATATTCTCATATTAGGTATTAGGTCCTGTCATATGAATTTTGGGGGGACACTAGAACATTAAAACCATACGGCAGTAACCTTGCAGCCAAGTATTCCTCTTCAGCGATCTAGGCCTAACCTTTGCACTTCTTAATTATATCTCATTCTTCACTTCCTTTATAACCTACTGAAGCAAAACTTTAATTATAATTTTCCTATTAAGTGAAATAAACATTTGAAATATTTAGCTCTCAAAAACGGCTCAACATATTAAACTGTTAATGTATAGTAACATCACTCTACTTCTAAAAACTAAGCTATATACTTCATAACATGGAATGTAAGGCTTCCAACTATATCCTTAATTTATCTTCCCATATTCATATTCTACTTCTCCCAATAGGAACTTTATGTGTCTGGCAGGCGCTTTTCTATAGAATTTGCCTAAATGTACCTGGATGTTTTCCAGTTCATACCTCTTGTGAATTCAGTTTGCTTTTGAAAATGTCATTTTGAAGAAGGAGGTGTGAACACAAATAATATGTCAATGTGTAATTATTTTTCAGACTTTGAAGAAAACAAGGAAGATCCATTCGTGGATCAAGAAAGTAATGCTGTTCTGAGTACACTGAGACATGGGGTCGCTACCTCATAAACTGCCTTTGTAAACCTAATTCAGAATTTTCAAACTTCAAAAGACAGAGAAATACTGAGGAATGCTGCTTAGACACACTTGACATACAGAGAACATATTCGTTTCAGGAACAATTTCATCTTCATCAATTATTTAAATACTTAGTCAGATTTGCCTTATTTCACATAAAGTTGAATATGAGTAGCTGAAGTGTTGATACAAGAACAAGAAATGTAGTTTTCATACAATTAGTGTATATTTTCAAAGATAAAAATATTTCACCGGATACATGAAGAAATTTAGAATGAACTCTAGTTTGCAATCAATGATAAAATGTAAGATAAAAAACTAAAAACATAGTTGCAAATTGTGATTAAAAGGCATGCAAAATTAGGGATTTATAAATTAGTTACATATGTGGGAATATGGAACCCATGAATAATATGAATACATACTGGTTTGTACATTTACTTAACTTTACACATTTGTTCTCTTTTCTCTGTCTGTAAAAGATAGATAGATAATAGATAGATAAATAGAAAAAGACAAAGATAGATATAGAGAGCAATATAAGCTCTGAAAGAAGAGTAGAACATTTTTGCCAAAAATCTTTTCCTAAGAACACCTTTCTTAAATACTAAGAAGACAAGGTTGAACATCTGGAACAATTTGTGAAATAAACAACAGTATAGCTTCCTTCAGTAGAAAACATGCTGTTTTCTTACGTTTTTAGTATTATAGTCTGATAACCCATGGTATATTTCCAAGATCAGACAGAATTGTAAATGTAAAATCATCAAATATAAAAGAGTGTTGATGAAAAAATAAACTCTGTAAAATATTTGAAGAGGTTTATTCTAAAACAAATGTGAGGACCATGACCCATGACACAGCCTCAAGAGACCCTGAGAACATGTGCCCAAGGTGGCTGGATTACAGCTTGGTTTCATACAATTTAGGAGAAAAGAAGTTACAAGCAAAGACATAAACCCATACATGGAAGGTACACATTGGTCCAGCCCGGAAAGGCTGGACATGTCAAAGCGGGGGTTGGGCTTACAAGTCATAGATGGATCCAAAGATTTCCTGATTGGCACTTGGTTGAAAGAGCTAAGCTTTGCCTAAAGAGTTGAAATCAGCAGAGAAATGCTTGGGTTTAAGATGGGTACGGGGGTGGTCATGAAAACCAAGGTACTTGTCATGTAGAAAAGGCCTCCAGGTTGTAGGCTTCAGAAAGAATAGATGGTAAATGTCTTATCAGACCTTAAAATGTGTCAGACTCTTAGTTTTCTCTTCTAGGTCAGGAAAATACCTGGAAAGGGTAGAGAATTCTCTACGGAATATAAATTTTCTCTATAAGAGATGGCTTTCATGGCCATTCCAAAATATGTCAAAGTAATATACTTTGGAGTAAAATACTTTTATTTCTTTTAGGCCTGTAACCTGTCATGTGATCTTTATATCTGAGTCAGGTTGGAGCTGGTATCTTATCGTTACAGAGCGTCTGTTCTGTCAGTCTTAGGATCTCTGTTTTAATGTTAATGCTGGTCACTTGTACCTGAACTTCATAAGAGAGAGGGCACAGTGAGGTATGTTTGACCCCCACCCCACCCTTCCTGTCATGACCTGAACTAGTGTCACGGGTTTCTTTCGAATCTCCTTCATTGAGAGGGGATCCTTTCAGTCACTTGGGGGACTTTTATTTGATTTTTGGCTTATAAAAGTGAGGGACATCTGAGTCTGGAGCAGACTGAAGAGGAAGGGAAGTACAGTCCCCAGATAAAGGCCTTCAGATGCCATCTCCCATTAGCATGCAGGCCTCAGGTCAGAGGGTAAGTATGGCTCAGCATGCTTCTAGAAAAAGGAAATCTAGGGAAATCAAGAATGGACAAGAATGAATATTTGCCAATGAAGTATGCTGAGTTCCTTACCTACCTTATCAGGTGTTTGTCACACGCTCATTCTCAGGAGAAAGTATTATTGATCCTGCTTTATAAAGTAAGGAAAGGGAGGCTTTAAAGTTTTAAATTACTGTTTTGCTGTCAGCCAAGTCGTTTGCAAAAACTTAGTATTCTATAAAGTGTTTTCTGACACTCAAATCTATACAAATAGGCCATAATGCCCTTTGTATTCATTTTCAGCATTTACATCAATGCTTTGAACAACATCCACAATAAAAACATCCACAGTAAAATCTTGAGATTGAAAGTTGGGTCAGGTTTATGGATTTGCGTATCCAGCATATAAACAGAACCAAAGACAAAGACCACATGATTATCTCAATAGATGCAGAAAAGGCCTTTGACAAAATTCAACAGCCCTTCATGCTAAAAACTCTCAATAAATTCGATATTGATGGAATGTATCTCAAAATTATAAGAGCTATTTATGACAAACCCACCGCCAATATCATACTGAATGGGCAAAAACTGGAAGCATTCCCTTTGAAAACCGGCACAAGACAGGGATGTGCTCTCTCACCACTCTTATTCAACATAGTGTTGGAAGTTTTGGCGAGGGCAATCAGGGAGGAAAAAGAAATAAAGAGTATTCAATTAGGAAAAGAGGAAGTCCAATTGTCCCTGTTTGCAGATGATGTGACTGTATATTTAGAAAACCCCACTGTCTCAGCCCAAAATCTCCTTAAGCTGATAAACAACTTCGGGAAAGTCTCAGGATACAAAATCAATGTGCAAAAATCATAAGCATTCTTATACACCAGTAATAGACAAACAGAGAGCCAAATCATGAATGAACTCCCATTCACAATAGCTTCAAAGAGAATAAAATACCTAGGAATCCAACTTACAAGGGATGTAAAGGACCTCTTCAAGGAGAACTACAAACCACTGCTCAGTGAAATAAAAGAGGACACAAACAAATGGAAGAACATACCATGCTCATGGATAGGAAGAATCAATATCGTGAAAATGGCCATACTGCCCAAGGTAATTTATAGATTCAATGCCATCCCCATTAAGCTGTCAATGACTTTCTTCACAGGATTGGAAAAACCTGTTTTAAAGTTCATACAGAGCCAAAAAAGACCCCGCATTGCCAAGACAATCCTAAGCCAAAAGAACAAAGCTGGAGGCATCACGGTACCTGACTTCAAACTATACTACAAGGCTACAGTAACCAAAACAGCATGATACTGGTACCAAAACAGACATAGACCAATGGAACAGAACAGAGCCCTCAGAAATAATACCACACATCTACAGCCATCTGCTCTTTGACAAACCTGACAAACACAAGAAATAGGGAAAGGATTCCCTATTTAATAAATGGTGCTGGGAAAACTGACTAGCCATAAGCAGAAAGCTGAAACTGGATCCTTTCCTTACTCCTTATACGAAAATTAATTCAAGATGGATTACAGACTTAAATGTTAGACCTAAAACCATAAAAACCCTAGAAGAAAGCCTAGGTAATACCATTCAGGACATAGGCATGGGCAAGGACTTCATGTCTAAAACACCAAAAGCAATGGCAACAAAAGGCAAAATTGACAAATAGGATCTAATTAAACTAAACAGCTTCTGCACAGCAAAAGAAACTACCATCAGAATGAACAGGCATCCTACAGATTGGGAGAAATTTTTTGCAATCTGCTCATCTGACGAAGGGCTAATATCCGGAACCTATAAAGAACTCAATCAAATTTAGAAGTTAAAAACAAACAGCCCCATCAAAAAGTGGGCAAAGGATATGAACAGACATTTCTCAAAAGAAGACATTCATACAGCCAACAGACACATGAAAATATGCTCATCATCACTTGCCATCAGAGAAATGCAAATCAAAACCACAATGAGATACCATCTCACACCATTTAGAATGGCAGTCATTAAAAAATCAGGAAACTACAGGTGCTGGAGAGGATGTGGAGAAATAGGAACACTTTTACACTGTTGGTGGGACTGTAAACTAGTTCAACCATTGTGGAAAACAGTATGGTGATTCCTCAAGGATCTAGAACTAGATCCTTGACCCATTTGACCCAGCCATCCCACTACTGGGGGTATACCCAAAGGATTATAAATCATTCTGCTATAAATACCCATGCACACTTATGTTTATTGCAGCACTATTCACAATAGCAAAGACTTGGAATCAACCCAAATGTCCATCAGTGACAGACTGGATTAAGAAAATGTGGCACATATACACCATGGAATACTATGCAGCCATAAAAAAGGATGAGTTCGTGTCCTTTGTAGGGACATGGATGCAGCTGGAAACCATCATTCTCAGCAAACTATCACAAGAACAGAAAACCAAACACCGCATGTTCTCACTCATAGGTGGGAATTGAACAATGAGATCACCTGGACACAGGAAGGGGATCATCACACACCGGGTCGCACTGTGTGGTGGGAGTGGGGAGCATTAGGAGATATACCTAATGTAAATGATGAGTTAATGGGTGCAGCACAGCAACACGGCACATGTATACATATGTAACAAACCTGCACGTTATGCACATATACCCTAGAACTTAAAGTATAATAAAAAAAATAAATAAATAAAGTTGGGTCAAGAGGACCATGGTCCAAATCAGGAAAACTATCTTTTGACAGTTGGTCTCATTATATCCTTGGAATACTGTGCATTTTGACTTTGAGAAAATAAAGTCTTAAGAGCACTTGAGTAGTCTGGCAGAGTTGATTAAAAATGAAGCCTTTAAACACCGTTATAATGCAGTTCCCAGCTGAATGGAAACATAGCAATGGCAAGAGCTGGAGCTTCTAAATCTGCTAAGATTAATTGAAGTGAATTACCATTATGTGCCAAAGGAATATGTTTGGGCATCAGTGAAAAGTGAGAATAAATACAAAATGAAGAGTCCCGCTTTTTAAAAAATAATGTATTAAACATTTAAATTGTGTAAAATCTTGCCAGATCTCAGAATTCCTCTGTGCTTTTGATGCCAATTGGATGAAGCATGTCTTAGGTAGATAAAAATGTCAAGAAACATATTTTCATTATGGACTATATCCATTTAAAACATCTTTAAGTTTAAATCACCAGAGATTTCTTGATTAACAAATATTATGTAAGAAAAAGTCACAAAAAAAGATGAATGTATGTAACATTCATCAGGTTACTATTCTATGCCAGGCACTATATGAACTTTTAAAAGATTTTATTTATTTTTCCAAAAGCAGTGAAACATAAACTAAGAATTATGAATCTCAGTTTTCAAACAAAAAACTCAGATTCAAAAGAGTGAAATCATTGTTCTTATGCATGCAGTGAGTTTTGATAGAAAAGAAGCATTGTCTCAGGGAATAAAGATAATGGTAATTAGGAAGTCTTTCTTTGTTAATCACCTAGCTAAATACCCTGGGTCTAGGTGTACAGATACAAAATTACCCCTCCTTTGCTTAGTCAGGTTCTGTTTTTTTACAACATAGTGTTAATTTTGTTTATGTTTTTGATTTGAGATGGAGTCTTGCTCTGTCACCCAGGCTGGAGTGCAGTGGTGGGATCTTGGCTCACTGCAACCTCCACCTCCTGGGTTCAAGCAATTCTCCTGCCTCAGCCTTTCAAGTAGCTGGGACTACAGACAAATGCCACCACGTCTGGCTAATTTTTTTGTAATTTTAGTAGAGACAGGGTCTCACTGTGTTAGCCAGGATGGTCTCGAACATGGACCTCGTGATCTGCCTGCCTCAGCCTCCCAAAGTGCTGGGATTACAAGCATGAGCCACCACTCCTGGCCTGTAAACTGTATTTAAAAGAATTCTTGAGGCAGATTCCAAGATGGCCAAATAGGAACAGCTCCAGGATACAGCTCCCAGCGTGAGCGACACAGAAGATCGGTGATTTCTGCATTTCCAACTGTGGTACTGGGTTCATCTCACTGGGGTTTGTCAGACAGTGGACGCAGGAGAGTGGGTGCAGCCCACCGAGAGAGCTGAAGCAGGGTGAGGCATCACCTCACCCAGGAAGTGCAAGGGGTAAAGGAATTCCCTTTCCTATCCAAGGGAAACCATGACACACAGCACCTGGAAAATCGAGTCCCTTCCACCCTAATAACTGTGCTTTTCCAAGGTTCTTAGTAAACGGCACACCAGGAGATTATATCCTGCACCTGGATCGGAGGGTCCCACACCCACGGAGCCTCCCTCATTGCTAGCACAGCAGTCTGAGATCTAACTGCAAGGCAGCAGCAAACCTGGGGGAGGAGCTCCCACAATTGCTGAGGCTTGAGTAGGTAAACAAAGTGTCCCAGAAGCTCGAACTGGGTGGAGCCCACCACAGCTCAAGGAGGCCTGACTACCTCTGTAGACTCCACCTCTAGGGACAGGGCATAGCCAAATAAAAGGCAGCAGAAACCTCTGCAGATTTAAATGTTTCTGTCTGACAGCTTTGAAGAGAGTAGTGATTCTCCCAGCACAGAGCTTGAGATCTGAGAATGGACAGACTGCCTGCTCAAGTGGGTCCCTGACCCTCGAGTAGCCTAACTGGGAGGCACTCCCCCAGTAGGGGCAGACTGACACCTCACATGGCTGGGTACACCTCTGAGACAAAGCTTCCAGAGGAATAATCATGCAGCAACATTGGCTGTTCAGTAATATTCACTGTACTGCAGCCTCCGCTGCTGATACTCTGGCAAACAGGGTCTGGAGTGGACCTCCAGCAAACTCCAACAGATCTGCAGCTGAGGGTCCTGACTGTTAGAAGGAAAACTAACAAACAGAAAGGACATCCACACCAAAACTCCATCTGTAGATCACCATCACCAAAGACCAAAGGCAGATAAAACCACAAAGATGGGGAAAAAACAGAGCAGAAAAGCTGAAAATTCTAAAAATCAGAGGGCCTCTGCCCCTCCAAAGGAACGCAGCTCCTTGCCAGCAATGGAACAAAGCTGGACATAGAATGACTTTAACGAGTTGAGAGAAGAAGGCTTCAGATGATCAAACTTCTCCGAGCTAAAGGAGGAAGTTTGAACCCATCACAAAGAAGCGAAAAACTTTGAAAAAGGTTAGAAAAAGGCTAACTAGAATATCGGATGTAGAGACATCCTCAAATGACCTGATAGAGCTGAAAACCATGGCATGAGAACTACGTGACAAATTCACAAGCTTCAGTAAGAGATTCAATCAACTGGAAGAAAGGGTATCAGTGATTGAGTATCAAATGAATGAAATGAAGTGAGAAGAGAAAAGTTTAGAGAACAAATAGTAAAAATAAATGAACAAAGCATCCAAGAAATATGGGACTATGTGAAAAGACCAAATCAAAGTCTGATTGGTGTACCTGAAAGTGATGCGGAGAATGGAACCAAGTTGGAAAACATTCTGCAGGATGTTATCCAGGAGAACTTCCCCAATCTAGCAAGGCAGGCCAACATTCAAATTCAGGAAATACAGAGAATGCCACAAAGAAGAGCAACTCCAAGATACATAATTGTCAGATTCAACAAAGTTGAAATGAAGGAAAAAATGTTAAGGGCAGCCAGAGAGAAAGGTCGGGTTACCAACAAAGGGAAGCCCATCGGACTAACAGCAGATCTCTTGGCAGAAGCTCTACAAGCCAGAAGAAAGTGGGGGCCAATATTCAACATTCTTAAAGAAAAGAATTTTCAACCCAGAATTTCATATCTAGCCAAACTAAGTTTCATAAGTGAAGGAGAAATAAAATTCTTTACAGACAAGAAAATGCTTAGAGATTTTGTCACCACCAGGCCTGCCCTACAAGATCTGCTGAAGGAAGCACTAAACATGGAAAGGAACAACCGGTACGAGACACTGCAAAAACATGCCAAAATGTAAAGACCATCAATGCTAGGAAGAAACCGCATCAACTAACAAGCAAAAAACCAGCTAACATCATAATGACAGGATCATATTCACACATAACAATATTAACCTTAAATGTAAATAGGCTAAATGTCCCAATTAAAAGACACAGACTGGTAAATTGGATAAACAGTCAAGACCCATCAGTGTGCTGTATTCAGGAGACCCATCTCACATGCAGAGACCCACATAGTCTCAAAATAAAGGGATAGAGGAAAATCTACCAAGCAAATGGAAAACAAAAAAAGCAGGGGTTGCAATCCTAGTCTCTGATAAAACAGACTTTAAACCAACAAAGATCAAAAGAGACAAAGAAGACCATTACATAATGGTAAAGGGATCAATTCAACAAGAAGAGCTAACTATCCTAAATATATATGCACCCAATGAAGGAGCACCCAGATTCATAAAGCAAGCCAAAGAGACTTAGACTCCCACACAATAAAAATGGGAGATTTTAACACTCCATTGTCAACATTAGACAGATCAACGAGACAGAAACTTAACAAGGATATACAGGAATTGAACTCAGCTCTGCAGCAAGAGGACCTAATAGACATCTACAGAACTCTGCACCCCAAATTGACAGAATATACATTCTTCTTAGCACCACATCACACTTATTCCAAAATTGACCACATAGTTGGAAGTAAAGCACTCCTCAGCAAATGTAAAAGAACAGAAATTATAACAAACTGTCTCTCAGACCACAGTGCAATCAAACTAGAACTCAGGATTAAGAAACTCACTCAAAACTGCACAACTGCATGGAAACTGAACAACCTGCTCCTGAATGACCACTGGGTACATAACGAAATGAAGGCAGAAATACAGATGTTCTTTGAAACTGATGAGGACAAAGATACAACATAACCAGAATCTCTGGGACACATTTAAAGCAGTCTGTAGAGGAATATTTGTATCACTAAATGCCCACAAGAGAAAGCAGAAAAGATAAAAAATTGACACCCTAACATCACAATTAAAAGAACTAGAGAAGCAAGAGCAAACACATTCAAAAGCTAGCAGAAGGCAAGAAATAATGAGGATCAGAGCAGAATTGAAGGTGATAGAGACACAAAAAACCCTTCAAAAAATCAATGAATCCAGGATCTCGTTTTTTGAAAAGATCAACAAAATTGACAGACTGCTAGCAAGACTAATAAAGAAGAAAAGAGAGAAGAATCAAATAGATGCAATAAAAAAATGATAAAGAGGATATCACCACTGACCCCACAGAAATACAAACTACCATCAGAGAATATTATAAACACCTCTACACAAATAAACTAGAAAACCTAGAAGAAATGGATAAATTCCTGGACACTTAACACTCTCCCAAGACTAAACCAGGATGATTTTGAATCCCTGAATAGACCAATAACAAGCTCTGAAACTGAGGCAATAATTAATAGCCTACCAACCAAAAAAAGTCCAGGACCAAATGGATTCATAGCCAAATTCTACCAGATGTACAAGGAGGAGCTGGTACCATTCCTTCTGATACTATTCCAATCAATAGAAAAAGAGGGAATCCTCCCTAACTCATTTTATGAGGCCAACATCATCCTGATACCAAAGCCTGGCAGAGACACAACAACAACAAAAAAGAATTTTAGACCCATATCCCTGATGAACACTGATGCAAAAATCCTCGATAAAATACTGGCAAACCAAATCCAGCAGCAAATCAAAAAGTTTATCCACCATGATCAAGTGGGCTTCATCCCTGGGATGCAAGGCTGGTTCAACACACACAAATCAATAAATGTAATCCAGCATATAAGCAGAACCAAAGACAAAAACCACGTGATTATCTCAATAGATGCAGACAAGGCCTTTGACAAAATTCAACAGCCCTTCATGCTAAAAACTCTCAATAATTTCGGTATTGATGGAATATATCTCAAAATAATAAGAGCTATTTATGACAAACCCACAGCCAATATCATACTGAATGGGCAAAAACTGGAAGTATTCCCTTTGAAAACTGGCACAAGACAGGGATGAGCTCTCTCATCACTCCTATTCAACATAGTGTTGGAAGTTCTGGCTAGGGGAATCAGGGAGGAAAAAGAAATAAAGAATATTCAATTAGGAAAAGAGGAAGTCAAATTGTCCCTGTTTGCAGATGACGTGACTGTATATTTAGAAAACCCCACTGTCTCAGCCCAAAATCTCCTTAAGCTGATAAACAACTTCAGGAAAGTCTCAGGATACAAAATCAATGTGCAAAAATCACAAGCATTCTTATACACTAATAACAGACAAACAGAGAGCCAAATAATGAGTGAACTCCCATTCACAATAGCTTCAAAGAGAATAAAATATCTAGGAATCAAACTTACAAGGGATGTGAAGGACCTCTTCAAGGAGAACTACAAACCACTGCTCAATGAAATAAAAGAGGACACAAACAAATGGAAGAACATTCCATGCTCATGGATAGGAAGAATCAATATCGTGAAAATGGCCATACTACCCAACGTAATTTATAGATTCAATGCCATCCCCATTAAGCTACAAATGACTTTCTTTACAGAATTGGAAAAAACTGCTTTACCGTTCATATGGAACTAAAGAAGAGCCCACATTGCCAAGACAATCCTAAGCCAAGAGAACAAAGCTGGAGGCATCACACTACCTGACTTCAAACTATACTACAAGGCTACAGTAACCAAAACTGCATGGTACAGGTAGCAAAACAGAGATATAGACCAATGGAACAGAACAGAGCCCTCAGAAATAATACCACACATCTACAACCATCTGATCTTTGACAATCCTGACACAAACAAGAAATAGGGAAAGGATTCCCTATTTAATAAATGGTGCTGGGAAAACTGACTAGCCATAAGTAGCCAGCTGTAACTGAATCCCTTCCTTACACCTTATTCAAAAATTAATTCGAGATGGATTAGCGACGTAAATGTTAGACCTAAAATCATAAAAACCCTAGAAGAAATCCTAGGTAATACCATTCAGGACATAGGCATGGGTAAGGACTTTGTGTCTAAAACATCAAAAGGAATGGCAACAAAAGCCAAAATTGACAAATCAGATCTAATTAAACTAAAGAGCTTCTGCATAGCAAAAGAAACTACCATCAGAGTGAACAGGCAACCTACAGAATGGGAGAAAATTTTTGCAATCTACTCATCTGACAAAGGGCTAATATCCAGAACCTACGAAGAACTCAAACAAATTTACAAGAAAAAAACAACCCCATCAAAAAGTGGGCAAAGGATATGAACAGGCACTTCTCAAAAGAAGACATTTATGCAGCCAACAGACAAATGAAAAAATGCCCATCATCACTTGCCATCAGAGAAATGCAAATCAAAACCACAATGAGATACCATCTCACACCAGTTAGAATGGTGATCATTAAAAAATCAGGAAACTATAAGTGCTGGAGAGGATGTGGAGAAATAGGAACACTTTTACACTGTTGGTGGGACTGTAAACTAGTTCAACCATTTTGGAAGACAGTGTGGGATTCCACAAGGATCTAGAGCTAGAAATACCATTTAAACCAGCCATCCCATTACTGGGTATACGCCCAAAGATTATAAATCATGCTGCTATAAAGACACATGCACACGTATGTTATTGCGGCACTACTCACAATAACAAAGACTTGGAATCAACCCAAATGTCCATCAGTGACAGACTGGATGAAGAAAATCTGGCACCTATACACCATGGAATACTATGCAGCCATAAAAAAGGATAAGTTCATGTCCTTTGTAGGGACATGGATGCAGCTGGAAACCATCATTCTCCGCAAACTATCACAAGAACAGAAAACCAAATACCGCACGTTCTCACTCATAGGTGGGAATTGAACGATGAGAACACTTGGACACAGGAAGGGGAACATGACACACCCGGGCCTGATGTGGGGTGGAGGAAGTGGGGAGGGATAGCATTAGAATATATACCTCATGTAAATGATGTAAATGATGAGCTAATGGGGGCAGCACACCAACATGGCACATGTATACATATGTAACACACCTGCACATTGTGCACATGTACCCTAGAACTTGAAATATAATAATTAAAAAGAATTCTTATTTTTTATTTTTAAGAGATTGTCCCACTCTGTGCCCAGGCTGGAGTGCAGTGGCACCATTACAGCTCTCTGCAGCTTCAACTCCCGGGGTTCAAGTGATCCTCCTGCCTCAGCTTCGCCTGGCTGCTTGTTTGTTTGTTTTAATTTTTATTTTTTTGTAGAGGCAAGGTCTTGCTCTGTAGCCTAGGCTGATCTCAACCTCAGTCTTAAGTGATCCATCCACATTGGCCTCCCAGAGTTCTGGGATTACAGGCGTGAGCCACTGCGCCCGGCAAAGTTTTCTATTTTTAGTAGAAATGGGGTTTCATCATGTTGCCCAGGCTGGTCTCCAACTCCTGACCTCAAGTGATCTGTCTGCCTCAACCTCCCAAAGTGCTGGGATTACAGGTGTGTGACCCTGTACTCAGGGAAAAAACTTATAGTAACACATAAAAAAGAGTTTCAAGAGATATGGTAGATAGGATTATTAGCTGCCTTGCATCGTGTCTGTGGGACGGGAGCACACCCCGGTGGTGCAGATGCGAACAGGGCAAGGCCGCCTGTAGAGCAGTAACCGGCTTCCGCGGTTGTCTGCTCACACCACAGGGGAGGCCCGATGACCACGGTAGGTCAGCAAGTACCCTGACCAGCTTCCCCTGAGAGGGGCCCCTTCACTGAGGGTCTCCACAATCGCAGGGTAAGGGCCAGGGAACATCTACGTGGCCGTGTCCTTCGGGAAGAGCCCTGATGCAGTAGGGGGCCTTGTTGGAAAAAGGTGGAGGGCTGCGTAAAAGGCCTTTTTGGAAAGCAGGAGGTGTTCGGAAGCCCAGCTGCGCCTACCTGTCAGTCCCTTTGAATCCTCTCAGACCTGCTGGGCCCGCCCTCTGCTAAGTCCCATACTGGGGAAGGGGCGCCTCTAGGACCATCACCTCTGTCTCTTCTTTTACTGGGAGAGAGCTGAGGGCAGGGCAGCCTCTCCTGCGGCAGGACGACTCCCGCCTGCTTGAAGAATGCGGTAGGAACAGCCCTGGAACCAAGGCCCCGGAAGGACGGACGCCCACTCATTGTGAAATTGTTAGAAATGGTGTTTTCAGGCCATGCAGGGCTCTACCCTGATTCATTCTGCCACGCCCGTGACGGTGCCAAAGTGCTTCACAATCACCGCTGGGGTGTCTCCCTGCGATGTCCTGCTTCAGGAAAAGCGACGTTCTTCTGTCCATTTTCCAAAACATTTCCAATGCTGTAGGCGATTACTCTCCAAGCAGTAATATTGCTGCTTGATGTTTTGAAAAGACTATGCATAGTAGAAAAGTAACGTAATTCCAAGCAGTAAAACTGTCTTTTCAACATTTGAAAAAGACATAGTCTGCTGCTGTGTTAACAGATACTACTCAGAATTAGAAGATGAACAATGACGATCCAGCTACCTACATACACAGAATCGGATGTTACTTCTGCATTTATTCATTTGCCGACGTAATGAGTGTGAATATACAACACTGCTAAACTCACTGACTGTGTCCAGGAACAGATGTGGGTTTTTAAATCTCTCTTTGCTTTTTTTTCTCATAACTGAATTCTGTATTTTGGTTTCATAGGAAAATACCGCCTTGATACAGATTTATATTTTTCAGAATTTCATTTCTCCATCAATTGTTAAAAAAAAATTAATCCATGTACAATAAGTGAGTCTGAATTCCAAAATGAAATAAGTGATTTTTTTTTCTGGGATTAAAAATTATATGCAGGCCTAGCTCAGAGATATTGTAGGTTTGGTTCCAGAGACCTGCAATAAAAGGAATATTGCTATAAAATGAGCGGCACAAATGTTTTGACTTTCCAGTGCACACTATCTTGTACTCTATTACACTGTATTATTCGATGTCTATGAAAATCACATCTTAATTTTAAAGTAATTTATTGCTAAAAAATGTTAACGATCATCTAAACTTTCACTGAGTTGTAATCTTTTTGCTGGTGGAGAGTCTTGCTTCGATGTCAATGGCTGCTGACCAATCAGGATGGTGGTTGCTGAAGGCTGGAGTAGCTCTGGCAGTCGTTTAAAATAAGACAACAGTGAAGTTTGCTGCAGTGATTGACTAGGCACTCTTTTCTCGCTAAGCTTAACAATTTCTGGCTTTTGATTTAAAATGGGATACTTGGTTGGGCGCAGTGGCTCGCGTCTGTAATCCCAGCACTTTGGAAGTTAGAGACAGGTGGACCACGAGGTCAGGAGTTCGAGATCAGCCTGGGCAACATGGTGAAACCCTGTCTCTACTAAAAATACAAAATTAGCCAGGCATGGTGCCACATGCCTGTAATCCCAGCTACTCAGGAGGCTGAGGCAGGAGAATCACTTGAACCTGTGAGGCAGAGGATGCAGTGAGCCAAGAACGTGCCATTGTACTCCAGCCTGGGCAACAAGAGTAAATCTCGGTCTCACCAAAAAAAAAAAAAAAAATTATAATAATAAATAAATAAATAAATAAATAAATAAAATGAGAAACTTGTGACTCTTCCTTTCCCTTGAACACTTAGAAGCCATTGTAGAATTATTAATTGGCCTAATTTCAATATTGTGTCTCAGGGAATAGGGAGCCCCGAGGGGAGGGAGAGAGACAGAGGATCAGCCAGTCAAAGGAGCGATCAGAACACACAGTGCATCAATTATGTTCACCCTCTCATATGGGCACAGTCGTGGTGCCCAAAACGATTTCAATGTTAACATCAAGAATCACTGATCACAGATCCCCATAGTAGATATAACAATCATAAAAACATTTGAAATACCATGAGAGTTGCTGAAATGTGATACAGAGACATGATGTGAGGACATGCTGTTGGAAAAATGGCACCAATAGACTTGCTCAACACAGGGTTGCCAGAAACCTTCTATTTGTAAAAAAGATACAGTATTTGGGAAGTGCAATAAACTGAAGCACAATAAAACTAGGTGTATCTGTGTTTTCATCAGGGCTAAAAAATAACCAGCATGATTCTTCTAAAATATATTTTAGATATCTGAGTAAATAAGAGATGATGAAAAGGAAAGGAACAATGTGCTTCAACATAAATGAGTGTGTAACAGCAATTAAAAATGTTCTTTGTACTACCAACAATCCAGCAGCCAAAATAGCTGGATGATGTTGGTTAGTTTGGACATCCATTCAACGTATATTTTTGAAAGGCAGACACGAAGATGACAAACAGATGTGTAAGTGTTGGTTTCTCATAACTGAGATCAGTAGAGGAGAAATTTATAATATTTTAAGTGATTTTGTATATGAAATCTATTCCTAAAAGAGTTATTATGAATTCACATTAGTTAGTATTTTTTATCGTGGCCTTTAAAGTAATTACGTGGAATTCAGCGTAAGAAATAGATTTGGTTGACTTTCTTTTTCTTTGCTGATTTGATCATTATATTTTCTAATTACCAACATGGTCAGAGTCTGGTTGTCTGTGCCTCTTCAGCACAGATTAATTCCCTTTGCAAGTAGGGCACCACAAATTTAGATAGCTGTGGTTCAGTTCATGGAAGAATAATACTGCTCTTAGAATTAAACAATCTTTATTCAAGCTTGGCGTTTTACTCGAAGGATGTGTTCATATTATTTTTCTTTAATAGCTATACATAGATTTTTAAGAAGCTACAATATGCAATTTATATGTCACTTTATCTTAATTTTTCATAAGCTACTATGCTAGTGGATTTAGAGGAAAGTAAGGTTTGTGCTATTGATGGTTTGAGGCTATTCTGAGTTTTATTATTATACGAGCTTTTATTTTAACATGATATTCAAGGGCCCTGCCGCACGCAATACACGGAAATGACTTGCAATGCTGCATTCAATATCGCATGTATTTTATCAGGAAAAAAAGGCACGCGGTGAAGAAAACTTCTATTTCATTCTTGCCCTTTGTTGAATTCCGTAACAAAGACAAGCCATTTTAAATCTTGCTCCTGGGCTGATGCCGCTTGGGAAATTGGAGCTCATCTTGAACTCTCAGAGCTACGTTATAAATGCATGTAAATTGGAATTTATAATGAAAGGAACACAATACTTTATTGTAACTGCACAGGCCAGGCTCCACTCAGATAAAATAAAACAAAGTGCACGGCAGACCACCCTCCACTGTACTTTGATTAACTTTAGTTTTCCAACCTCAGACTGATCATGTCAGTAATGCAGGCATTTCAGTTAACTTCCCTGAAAGCATTTTGCTTTATATTTGCCAGTCACTGAATGTGGCATTTTACTTCATCAACCACTGCTCTTTGGAGAGCCACTCAGATGTGAAAAACACAAGTCTAAGATTTAGGCTCTCAGTAAATATGCAGAGAGATATAACTCTTCTGCACTGGATTGGAAAGCTGGATGTGATGGATCTGGGAAATAAAATAAAAGTCATTTTCTTTTGTGTTCAAGAAGTATAAAGCTTCCCTTTTCTGTATTAGTTAGAAAATGAATGATATTAGGTAAGTTTAGGAATGACTTTCAGCTCTACTGTGGGGATATTAGTAGGAGGACTGACAGCAGAGAATAAGCTGAAGTCACTCAAAGCGTTAGTCCCATTTGCAATTGCTTATTATTTGATGGGTCAGTTAGACACTCAGAAATCACACCTCTTATATCTTGGGGCTATACTGTCGACACATTTAATTTATTGAGCATCCTTTGCTACTGTCATTGAGTGGATAGTAAAGAATGTTTGAATTGGAATATAGGATAAACCACCAAACAGGAAAAGCACCGCATTTAAGCACAAATAAATCTATGCTGCAATATAAACTTTCAGTTTCAGCTCAGAGATAGGGAGAGCTGGAAAGGCTGCTGCTCCTGTTAAAGATAAGGCCAGACATTAAGTGGCAAAGCTGGATTTCATCAGTAATGTGCGACTGCAGTGGGGAAAACAGCAGCATGAACTGAACGCTAGGATTCGTTCAGGGGTGATGGGTGTTTAGAGGAAGAATGGGGATAAGATGAGGGGCAAGTGGGGGAAATGAAAATTACAGAAAGCAAAAGGAAGGGTTGGTCCATGTGAAATTCATCTGGGTTTGTTTCCTGGTGCTTATGAAAATGAGGCCCCTGGCCTCCCACAGAGGCTGGGAGACAGGGGGTCTTATCTTTAGGTGTTGGCTGGAGCAAACAGTAAATGCTGTTGGCAGCCTTGAGTTTCTCGGGCAGGCACTTTAAGGGGGCAAGCATCATCCCAGGGATATGGCCTTGAGCTATTAGAAACCAACTTAGTGCTTAAAACATTTAGGTCTTTGAAGGCCAAGGTGGAGGCTATTCAAGAATGGGGACTGAGGAGCCTGGCTAGAGTTTGGTCTAGGAGAGAATCTTTGTCACCTCCACCATTACAACAAGCAAAAAGCTGAACACTGAACACTGCAAATCATTCACATTTCCTGGACTTCTCAGAAACCTATGTCACAGAGCAAACAGATAACCTGAAATCCAGAGACACAGAGGCCTGGAGAGAGAAACAGGACCTGAGCATTTGCATACCTGGGCAGACCTCATCAAAACCATATCAGCCATGGGAAGATTCAGCCAGAAATCTTTAGCAATCTGCTCTGTTTAGTGACAACTAGAAGGAAAGTATGAAGTCCCTGCTGCCCACTGATATAGGGAGGTTCATTTCTTATTGCAGGATTTTCTCCAAGTGGGTTTGACTGCACCAGATGTTCACAGAGAAGACTGGGGAGAATCCTGGGGAAGCTGTTCCCAGGTGCTACCTGGGAGAGGGTAGAAGCCACCATTGCAAGCATTCCACCCAGACTCCTCTCCCCATCCCACCATGGAGAACAAAAGCCATGATATGTAGGAGGAAGGGGAACAAAAATATATGAGAACACTGGCCGAGGACATAGTGGAAACGCACTGTAACTGAAAGAGAGGAAAAGGAGGGGTAGGAATAAGTACTAACCCAACATCACCAAGGAGCAGAAGTACTTATTAAGTCCAGACTTGGACACCCAGGTTGACAACACCTGCCTGTGACTGAGGCTTAGAGCACCAGGAAATGTTCCCATTCCACTCCAATAGCCACACGCACCAACACTGAGTAAAACCCACAATAAAATATATCTGGAAGAACAGCAAAAACAGATTCTCTCTGCAGAGCAGCTCAGAGAAGACCCAAAGCCCAGCCCAACATAAATACTGTGAGGACCTCTATGGCACGTTTTCCCAGACTAGAAATACTTATTATCCCAAGAGAGACTTGAAGCTCTGGCGCCCTGAGGGTAACCATAGCAACAATGAACTTTAAACTCAGCCTAATTCCTGAGTAGATTAGCAAACCCAGAGAGCAAAGGGCCAGCAGAAGGAAATGCATGCTTATCTTAAAATATAACAAGTATTTATTTAAATACTATAAAATGTGAGTGGCTGTCAACAAAAAAATTATGAGGCATAGAAATAAGCAAGAAAGAGCAGTGTGCAGAGACAAAACAATCATCAGAACCAGACTGACCGGGGGAATGTGAAAACTATCAGATAGGGAAGTCAGCTGACTCTGATTGATAGGTTCAGGCAGGCCTGCTCCACAGAGGAGTCTTTCAGCCCTGCTCTGCCTACAGTCTTTCTGACCTACATTCAGGAAGGTCTAGAGAAAGAGCAGTTGGATGCAGACAGACACCCTTTATGTCAGAGATCCTGTAGCCTCCCTTCATGTCTAGAGACCCTGAACTCTTAGGTCAGTCCATATGCACCTTTAAAAATTAGAACTTGATTCTTTTTATCCACGTATATGGCTGATTTCTCTTTTTCTTGTTGACAAGATTTTTAAATCATTTTCAGTAGCTTCTTTCCTTGAAAGAGCTTATCACCCCTTGGCTTTTAATTCTTGAGATAACCTTGAAGCCTGAGCTCTTTGCTAGGTTCAAAGTATGGTATTTTTGGAGAATATCTCACTTGTTTTTATTCTTGTGGGGGAAGTAATACTTTCTTGAGATTTTCCCACTTTCCAAAAGTGAAAGTCTTTTGCCTTTTATTTAAACTGTGTACATTTAGCCAAATAATGCCACCTTTTAACAAACTCACAAATTCAGTATAATTATGTTACTCACAAGATAATTAGGTGACCTTAAAATACAGTTCATTTTGCACCGATCCAGTATCTTTTGGTAATGTGAATACTGTTAAAATCAGCCAACCTTCCTTCTGAAAACTACTACAAAAGTGGCTAAAAAAAAAAATACACAAAAATTTGAATTTCACCAACGCAGCAGCATGAGTTTGCTAAAATCCAGAAGAGAAAGAGAATGTATTGAGGTGAATCCAATATCCCATAATTTTCCCCTCACTGTATATATGGTTGGTTAGAAGGAGATAACAAGGCTTAAAAGACTATCACAAAGCGATATCTAAGAGAGAGAAACACAGAGTTCACCAGTCTCTTGGGAAAAAAAAAATTAAATTCTAGGTATAAACAGAGAGGAGAGGTCTGGTAGAAGCTCTAGTTAGACACAGTGTACCCCAGAAGGACCTCACCGTAGGAAAAACGAAAACCAAATGTAGATCTATTCTCTTAAAAATGGAACCCATCGGCCGGGCGCGGTGGCTCAAGCCTGCAATCCCAGCATTATGGGAGGCCGAGACGGGCGGATCACGAGGTCAGGAGATCGTAGACCATCCTGGCTAACACGGTGAAACCCCGTCTCTACTAAAAAAATACAAAAAACTAGCCGGGCGAGGTGGCGGTCGCCTGTAGTCCCAACTACTCGGGAAGCTGAGGCAGGAGAATGGCGTAAACCCGGGAGGCGGAGCTTGCAGTGAGCTGAGATCCGGCCACTGCACTCCAGCCTGGGAGACAGAGCGAGACTCCGTCTCAAAAAAAAAAAAAGAAAAAAAAAAATGGAACCCATCTTTAAATTAGCTCAGTAACTGACTGATTTTAACTGATCTTGCCATATAACAACTTCCTGCAGGAAGCAACAACACAACTTTATTAGAGGAAGAGAAATACCATCCTGAGCTTCCATTATTCAAAAGAAAAATTCTTAGGCTTGCCAAGAAACAAAATTAAGAGAAAAATAGACACCAGTAATAGATCCTCAAGAAATGCAAACATGCAGTATTCCTGGGAAATAACAAAGTTACACTATTAGACTTCAAGACTTACAGTAAAGCTACAGTAACCAAAACACTGTGGTAATGGTGAAAGAATAGACAAACAGACCAGTGGAACCGAATACAGAGTCCAGAAATAGACCCAGATAAATATAATCAACTGGCTTTAAGAAAATAGTGAAGGCAATGCAATAGAGCAAAGATAGTCTTTTCAACAAATAGTGATGTAACAACTAGACATTCTCATGCAAAAACAACAAAAAAAAGTATAGACACAGACTTTATGCCCTTCACAAAAATGAACTCAAATTGCATCACAGACCTAAATGTAAAATGTAAAACTATAAAACTAGAAAATAGCAAAGGAGACAATGAGGTCAAACCTTTGGTGTGGTGCTAACTTTTTAGATAAAACAATAAAAACATAGTCTATGTTGTTGAAAGGAAGAATTGATAAACTGGACTTCATTAAAATTAAACATTTCTGCTCTACAAAAGGCATTGAAAAGAGAATAAAATGACAAGTCACAGACTGGGAGAAAATATTGCAAAAGACACATCTGATAAATGACTGTTATCCAAAATACACAAAGAATACTTAAAACTCAACAGAAGAACACTTAAAACCTTGATGAAAAAAATGGGACAAATACCTTAACAGAAACCTCACTAAAGAAGATAGACAGATGGCAAATAAGCATATGAAAACATGCTCCATATCCTGTGTCGTCAGAGAAATGAAAATTAAAACAGTGAGATACCACTACATGCCTATTAGAATGGCCCCAATTGAGAACTCTGATGACACCAAATGCTGATGAGTAAGATATGGAGCAAGCAGAACTCTAAGTTATTCCTGGTGGGATGCAAAGTGGTACAATCACTTTGAAAGAAAGTTTGGCAGTTTCTTACAAAACTAAACATCCTCTTACTATAGGATCCAGCATTGCACTCATTTCCCCAAAGGAGTTGAAAAGTTATGTACAAATAAAAACCTGCACATGGATGTTTATAGCAGCTTTATGCATAACTGCCAAAACTTGGAAGCAACCAAGTTAAATAAACTGGTACATCCAGACAATGGACTATTATTCAGTGCTAAAAAGAAATGAGCCACCAAGCCATTAAAATACATGGAAGAAATTTAAATGCATATTACTAAGTGAAAGAAGTTGTGTTAGGCCATTCTTGCATTGCTGTAAAGAAATACCTGAGACTGGGTAATTTATAAGAAAAGAGATTTAATTGGCTCAATGTTCTGTAGGCTGTACAGGAAGCATAGCAGCATCTGTTTCTGGGAGGCATCGGAAAGATTCCCATCTTGGTGGAGGGCACAGTGGAAGCAGGCACGTCCCATGGACAAAGCAGGAGCAAGAGAGCGAGAGCTGAGCAGGGAAGATGCCACACACTTTTAAATGACTGGATCTTGAGAGAACCCACTCACTATCAGGAAAACAGGACTAAGACATGAGAGATATGTCCCCATGATCCAAACGCCTGCCACTATGCCCCACCTCCAGCACTGGGGATGACAATTCAACATGAGATTTGGACGGGGACAAATATCCAAACTATTATCAGAAGTCAACCTGAAATGGCTGCCTACTTTACAATTCCAAGCATTCTAGAATAGGCAAAACTATGGGGACACTAAAAAGATCAATGACCGTCAGTAATTAGAGGGAGGAAGGGAGGGATGAATGGGCAGAGCGTGAAGATTTTTAGGGCTGTAAAACAATTTTGCAGGATACTATAACAGTGGATACCTGTTATTATAAGTTTGTCTAAACCCATAGAATGAGCAATATCAAGAATGAACCCTAATGTAAACTATAAACACTGGGTAATAATGATGCATCTGTGCAGGTTCATCAGCTGTGACAAGTGTACCACTCTGGTGGGGGATGCTGATAATGAGGAAGGCTATGCATGTGTGGAGGCAGGGGTTTTATGGGACATTTTTGTGCCTTCCTTTTAATTTTGTTGTGAATCTAAAAATTCTTTTTAAAAAAAAATCTTTAATAATAGTAAAAGAAGAAACAAGGAAATTATTGGGGAAGCAAAATAATAACTAACATAAATAATTTGTCCCCAACTGAGCAAGACAGGAGTTAAAAAAACCCATAGAACATTGGAGATGAAAATTTAAATTCTAATATATCAGTAGTTACATTAAACATAAATGAACTAAATACTTCCCATAAAAAGCAATCATTGTCACAATATTAATGATGTACTACTTTAAAGAAATCTGGTTAAAATACAAAGACACAGAACAGTTGAAAATAAAAAGAGGAAAAATGTTATACCACACAAACACAAACAAGTATAAAGTTAAAATAACTATACTAATAAGATGACGTGAGCTTTAAAAAATGATGTGCATTTCTGGAAATGAGATATTTGATAATAATGGTAGTTTCTATTGAAATGCAATAGCTAACATTTTTTATTTTGCCTATTACCTAATAATCTGGCTTCAAAATGTATGTAATAACAGCAAAGCCATGGATTTCAATGATAAATAATAAAATCCAAATTCATAGTGAAAAAAATATCAAACCTCACTCAGTAACTGATGAAGAGCAATTGCCTGTGTATAGAAATTTTGGCCAAATTGATACATGTGAGCTTACATGTTGGAGAAAAATTGGAAATTAATGAATTAAGTAAGCATCCATGTATCAGATTAACTCCAAATAATGTAAGTATAAAACAATGCAAACATAATACAATAAATTAATGGAATAGAAGCATAAAGTAAAGAAATTAAAGTCAAAAGTGTTTCTCTAGTGTTCTGTATAAAAATTGATATTTAGAAAGAATATTTTAAAACAGAGAAGCTTCTAGATATTAATAAAGTAGATGAAATTGATTATAGTACTGATGCTAAAAAATACATAATAAGAGATATGTGAATACTTTTATGGTAAGAAATGGCAAATGTATTTATTTATGTGACAAGCCCAAATTTATGGGCAAAAAAAATCTACTGGAACATATACAGAAACAAAGGAAACAACCCCCAAAACCACAAACTTGATAGTCCTATATCCATACAAAATTTATTTTTAATTATAAACTTTTTATAAAGCAAGTTATAGACTCAGAATGCACCACTAGCAAATTCCAGTTATTTAAGGAAAAGATTATGAGAAAGAACAAATTTAAGGAAGAAAAATATAAAGAAATCTACAAAATTTAAAATGGAGAATATTTCCCAACTAATTTTTTGAGGTCAGCATAACATTGATACCAAGTCTTGGAAAATACAATATAATAAAAGAAAACTATATGGCAATGTTTGTCATGAATAGAAAGGCAAAATTTCCTAAGAAAAATATGGGGAAATTGAATATAATAAAATAGAAAGTATTATATAATTCATCATTACCATCTTGGTTTCTTTTTTTTCCCCAGAATTTAAGATTGGTAAAATATTTTTTAAACAACTCAATTGATTTAATTTTACATATTGTCCAAATTTTTTAAAAACCTGTAATAAACAATAAATTTAGAAAAATATTTGATGAAATTCAATACTCATTAATAAGTTTAAAAAATACAGAAATAAACAGAACCTTTTAAATACTATATTTCTTCCCCCAAATGCAATGCAATTACACCCAATGATAAAATATTAAAAGCTTTTTCTCTGACATTTGTAATTAAAGTATAATTCTAGATAGCATCCTATCTATTCAGCTTTGTTTGAAATGAGACTTTTTGTAATCATGTAAACAAATGACTCTCCAGTCCCTCATCAACCTGTGTTCCTAGGTGGTCTCTGAATTTAACAAAGGCAACTAAGTCATTTTCTCTCTGTCACTGTCTCCACTCTGTCTCTCTTTTTCTGTCTCTCTCTGTTTCCCTATCTCTCTATCTCTCTATTTGCCTATCTCTTTCTCTTTTTCTCATACTGACATCAGGAGGTACCTTCATTCCTAATTTAATGTCCTGAGAGAAGTATGGATAAACCCATCAGCCACATTTGTGGGTGGAGGCTGGTTGGGGAAGGGAGGGATTTAAAAACACTTTCTAGGAAGGTGAGAATGATTTGCTTTTCAACCAAAAAAATTTTTTAATTTTTTTAGAAAAAATATTTTTATTAGAAAATACAGTTTCCTGGTTATGTTATACAGTTCACCTTGACCTAGCTCCCTCTCTCTAAAGCACCATTTGTGATTGATTCCTATGGAATCATCAATTGCAGGAAGGAAATGTCTCTGAAGGAAAATTAGGAATGGGTGCTCTTGCTTTTACCTTAGCCAGTTTCATATCATTGGGTAAGTTCCTTTCCATTTCTGGGAGTCTTCTTTGGCATTGTAAAATGACGGGGCTGGGTCACATGACCTCAGAGCTTCCTTTCACTGTTGAAATTATATAGAGTTGGTATCTTCAAGTGTTGAAACTTATTTACCGTTCATAAAGGATTGTTGTAAGCACGAAGCTGTTAGAGTTGCAGATGAAGTGTTCTGCTACAAAACTAGCAAGTTAATAAGTGCCTCTAAGGCTTTGCTTTAGGACCTATGCTTTTTCTCTCAATTGAAAGAAACCTCAGTATTTCTATAATGTAAAACCAGGAAAAATAACACTATTAACGATTAAAACCATCCAAGATAAGAGTCACTCTCTCAAGCATTGTGTGTACGCTTTAAACTCCATTAACTTTCCCACTCTGAATGATCCAGATTCTTCAGAACAAACAAGGTGTGGATTCTCTGTGGCAAAAGCTGAGTGCAACTTTGTCTTTTTTTCTCACAGGTGTTTATGGAAGATGTCAATATGGTGTGTGGGAAAAGCATGTATTTTTGAAGTCATACTTGGAGTTGAATTATATCAAGCAAGATTTCTTAACTCAAAGTTAGTCAAATCCCAGAGTCTCACTTTTCTTATTGAGGAAATGGGCAAAATAGAAGCTCCTTCTGGCAGTTCTTTTTTCTGGAACAGAAGATAGTATATGAAAATGTTTCTGGGACTTATTAGGTGCTCACAAGTCACAATTTTATTGCTATTTTTAATCCTGAGGATTTCTTTCTGTCCTTATTTCTTAAAAATCTTTCCTTCCCCAGCATTTTGTATACTTTTTTAAAAATATTAATTGGGTAAGTTAAAAGGCTGAAATGAAACAGATCACAGAATATAGTGGCCCAAATGTAATATACACTTGTTTGTTTCCCATGTAACTATCCAGGTAGGTCAGGGCAAGGCAGATGGGGTTTGGGTTGTACTTCTCCATGCAAGCCATTCAGGAACCCAAAGATGGAGCAGCCCAGCAATCTCCAGCAAAAGATTCCAGAACCAGTCAGGCACGGTGGCTCATGTCTATAATCCCAGCACTTTGGGAGGCTGCGGTGGGTGGATCACCTGAGGTCAGGAGTTTGAGACCAGCCTGGCCAACATTGTGAAACCCCGTCCCTGCTAAAAATACAAAAATTAGCTGGGTGCGGTGGCAGGTGCCTGTAATCCCAGCTACTTGGGAGGCTGAGGCAGGAGAATCAGTTGAACCCAGGGGGCAGAGGTTACAGTGAGCCGAGATTGCACCACTGCACTCCAGGCTGGGTGGCAGAGTGAGACTCTGTCTCAAAAAAAGAGCCCTCTTGACTTCACTATTCCGGTGGGGAGAAAGGGAGAAGGAGCAAGGAAGCAAGGAAAAGCACTTACGGAAGGGGAATATTTTTCCCTTTGTTCCTGGGGAGATGTATCTACTCTGAGCAAGAGAGGCTTAGAAATGTAGTCCTGACGTAATCCTATGAAAGAATAAAGGGAGATGGGATTTGGATGGAGACTAACGGGCTCCTTTCAGGAAATCCACACTGGCTGCTCCTCCCCACACAATAGACAACATGCTTCCTGATGTATTTGTTATGTCCAGACTATGCATGTTACTACACTTTGGAACACACTTCTAAACTAGTGTTTCTAAAAACATTTTGTATCTTTGTTTTCCATCTTGACCATCCAAAGGATTATTAGTTTACACGTAAGTCTTTTGAGTCTCTCTCTGAAATAGTCTGATTGCATGGACTAGTGTTTCATTACCCTCCCCTGCTCTTGCTTTGGGTCTGGACTGAGTTTGCATTCCTACTTATCTGCTATGGTCTGAGTGTTTGTACCTGCCCAAAATTCGTATGTTGAAACCTAATTCTCAATGCAATAATATTAAACGGTGGGGTCTTTAGGATGTAATTGGGTTATGAGGGCTCAGTACTCATGAAGGGGATTTGTACCCTTGTAAAAGAGGCCTGAGAGAGCTTGTTTGCCCTTTGTACTGATGCCGGACAGGTGAACCCCAAAGTCGGGCTTAGCCTGCAAAGTTTCTTGGCTTTGCCCAATAAAGAATTCAAGGGCAAGCCAGAGGTAAAAGAAAACAACTTTATTGAAGCAGCTGTATTACAGCTCTGTGACTCTCTCTGCTGACTAGCGCTACTCTATAGGCAAAGAGTAGCAGCTCAGGGACATTGTGTAGTCATATTTATACCAACTTTTAATTGCATGTAGATTAAGGATTGGTTTATGCGGAAATTTCTAGGGAAAGGGTAATAACTTTTGGATCATCAAGCTGTTGTCATGAAAAGGGGTGGTAATTCCTGGATGTTGCCATGGCATTGGTAGGTAAACTAACATGGCACACTGATGGGTGTGACTTATGGAAAGCTGCTTCCGCCTCATCCCTGTTTTAGCTAGTCCTCAGTCTGGTCCAGTGTCTGAGTCCCCACCTCTGGAGCTGAGTCCCCAACCTACCTCATCACCATGTGAGGACACAGCCAGAAGTGCCATTACAGACCAGGAAACAGGCCCTCACCAGACCCTGAATCTGCCCTTGCCTCGATCTTGGACTTCAAACCTCCAGAACTGGAATAGATTTCTGCTATTTATAAGCCACCCTGTCAATGGCATTTTGCTCTAGCAGCCTAAAGGGAATAAGATAAAGAATACATGATTAAATTAATCCTGGTATGAGATGCATGGCTGAAGAATAACTGAATTCCTAGCCATTACAAAGACATATCTTCCAATCCTGTAAATACAGTTCTTCAATTATGTTGTTTTTCTTTACAGCATTATTTATTCTGCCTCTTGCTTGAGAGGGCAATAGAAGGTGGACCCCTGAAGTCAAATTGCAGGAAAATAACTGTCTCTGAGGTGGCGTTCTATTATAAGGCCAAGCCTTCCACCTTTACATGCTCATTGAAAATCTTACATTTTGCCCAGGCAGGTCCTTGTCACTTAATCCGTGAAGTTACCAACTCAGCTGGAATCTTCAGGGCTGGGCTCCCAGGCAGCCCGTCTCACTTCCACCGTCACCTGGCCTCGAACGGGACTCACTCCTGCCCTGCGCCACCTTCCCAATCCCACAGGCCAAATAAAATTTAAAAATAAAAATAAATAAAAAAGAAAATCTCATATTTTATTATAAAACATATTAATGGAGAGCTTAAAATTCACACACATTTTAAAGTAGGTTCAAGGAGTTAAAAGGATTTGTTGTTTCTAGCTAGTTGTTTTGAGCCTGACACTCTATATTATTATTATTATTTTTTTTTCTTTTGAGACAATCTCACTCTGCCACCCAGGCTGGAGTTCAATGGCATGATCTCAGCTCACTGCAACCTCTGCCTCTCAGGTTCAAGCAATTCTCCTGCCTCAGCCTCCCGAGTAGCTGACTACAGGCATGCGCCACCATGCCCAGCTAATTTTTGTACTTTTAGTAAAGACGGGGTTTCACCATATTGGCCAGGCTGGTCTCAAACTCCTGACCTAGTGATCCACCCATTTCAGCCTCCCAAAGTGCTGGGATTAGAGCCATGAGCCACTGCACCCGGCCAATTACTCTCTTCTAATGCTCCTTGGGAGAAAGGAGGGGTGGAAGAGGATGGGAATGTCTGAGATGCAGGTGCAGGTAGACCTGGCTTGGAATTTTGGGTCTGCCCTCATTTTCAGTTAAATCTGTTAATTTCTCTGAAGCTGAATTTCTGTCAATTGATGCTAAGATACAGTGCGCTATAAGGGCATAACCTGAGCTCATGTACATGGAAACAACTCAATAAATATTAGTACTTCTCTTCAAGTTCAAGCAAACTTCCCAACATATCCCCAAACTTCTAATGCACAATCTTCAGAAATGTTCCCCATGTTGTATATTTAAATTTTTTTACATGTATTGTTTTAATTTTTATATATGGGTGCCATATAATTTGCATATTTAATTGTGTACATTGTATATGGAAATTTTTTCTGCCATCACAGCCTTTACATATGCTAGATTGTTTTTTTTCCTGCATTTGTGCTACAAATTCTCAGTGGGATTTCTGCTGTTGTCTTCTGTTTTACAGGTTTTGCTATTGATTACCAAACAATATAAGAAGTGTATCATTAAATATTAATATTTAACATTAACCTTTTGGAATATCATAGGGAAATTTATGCCTATAAACTTGGATATAAGTGTGTGTTCTCAGAAGAAAATTTTGGATATGAAAGAGGGATGGAAGTATGAAAGCAATAAACTAAAAATCATTAACACTCAAATATAAGATAACACAAATACGTAGTAGGTACTGAAAGAGCTAAAAACCCATGTACACAAATTCCAACTCCTTGAAAATAGGTTCCCCTCACTTCTCTCTCTCTCTCTCTGTGTCTCTCACTCTCTCTCTCTCACACACACACATACACACACACGCTCCTTTACCTCTCTAAATGTGTAAGTGATTAAGACACATTAACTGGCCTACATGGGATGAAGCAGCATGTGATCCCAGTAATATGGAAGACCCGGGAAATCAGTTACCTTTCCTGAAAGAAATAGCCTCCAATAGCCGCAACTGCAGAACTTAAGTCATCCCTTTACAGTCTGAACCTGACAGCTGTTGCTAAGCATTAGAGAACATTGCAGTGAACATTAGGATCCTTAATAATTAAGTTAATAGATCCTGTCCTTGCTCATTGTTAACCTCTCTCTCTCTCCCCTTATTCACTTGTTTAAAAGTAGCTGAATTCTTTTTTTATGAACATTATGTTTTTACAGTGTTAACCTACTGTAACTTTTTGCATTTTTTGGCCTGACTTCTACTTTCACCCCAATTTCTGCAGAGGCATCCATTTGTCCCTGAAAAGAGAGATTCTGTGGTGGTCTTTTGATGTTTCAGTGTGACCAGGCTACAGTCACCGGTTATTTAATCAGTCACTAATGTAGGTTTTGTCTTGAAGACATTTTATAGATGTGATTGAAGTTATAGTCCATAATCAGTTGACTTACAGTAAGGGAGACTAGATAACATGGTGAGCCTGATTCATTAAGTGGAGAATCTTAAAAGCAGGGTTGATGCTTTTCTGAGAGAAGGAATTCTGTCTGTGGACAGCAGCTTTAGCCTACTCTTACTGACAGTCTGCTCTAAAGATTTGGAAGCTGCTTCGCCAGCTTCTTGTAATAAATCGCTTAATATATATCTCCTTCTGATTCTCTGTTTCTGGTCAAACCCTGATGGATGCAGATCTCATAGCAGAAATGCAAAGAGAGGCATTGTTCCTCAAGTTCTGATACTCTGAATAGATTTTTTTCGATCTGCGATAAGACAATAAATTCAGAAAGGTTCTTTTAAGACGAAAGAGTTGAAAAATTGGTCTTAGTAATGACAATAACCAAGTTTGGAGATAATTGAGCATATGACTTTGGGCAATATTTCTCAATTCTAAGATGTCTATACTCTTGGCCTTTTTAGAATTTACTTCCTGATTAGTAGCTCTAGATTATGTGTCAAGATTCTACATTCCTTACTAATGTGCCTGTGGTTTGGAAATTGCTGCCCCCCCGACCACACTTCCAATAGCTAGGACATAAAGGAAATTGTGTGGTCAAAGAAAGTATTCTAAACTCTCTTCCTTGGGCTCAAGTCTTCAGTGGTGGTAACGTGTTAATTAGGCTGACAGGAAAGATGAAGTTGAAGTTGTGTCCAGTTCACACATGCAATCCCTGAAAAAGTCTTGCATTATTGCAATGCTACTGTCTAGAACATCCTTGGCAAAGAGAAGGCTGGGAGCTAAGCTAGATGCAGGAATCTGGATTGAAAGCATTCTTAGATTGCATCACAGTGCATCCAAGAGTACTAGGTTCTCTGAGAACCTTTCTGAAAGGTTACAGAGATACTGAAAGCTTAGATAAACTTACTGACTTCTGGAAGCAAGGTCCAGAAACTTTGGCACTGGGGTAGATGCCAGGAACCTCAGACTCCAGTGATAAATGAAAACACATCACTTTGTCTAGAGAGACAGGAGCAATAACATCTCAGTGATCATCCATCAGGAAGAGATTCAATCTGCACCCAATACAAGTAGATATGAGACATTCCCTATAAGCTTACACAGATAAGGGAGGCCTCACCCAACATGCCATCCTGAAGAACAGCCAGGGAATAGGAAGAAAATATAAATCTATGAATATTTCCATAATAATAAAGATTTCTCCCTATCACACAAACTTATGACATAATTCTACATGGGTAAGAAAAAGAGGTGAATTTAAATGATTAATGGGAGCATTACTGGTTTTATAGCTCAGGGGTATTATGGGTTAAATCTTCCGTAGGCATTGGCTCATAATCCTAATCAGTATTTATTACTTTATTTCATGGAGAATATAAACTAATGATAAAAAGTGAAATGTTGGAACTCAGCCTAATAATAAATTAGACATTGAATTAGCAGCATTACTCAACCTAGAGCTTTAAGTTGATTCAAACTAGAGTTCTGCTTCTGTCAATGGAAAACCCGATTATTTTGTAAGACCCCTTGTGTTGAAAACAAATAGCAAATTTGGATAAAATGGCTTACAAGAAAATGCGTTTGGAGTTTCTAAGACAGTGAGGAACGAAAGGCTCAGGATCTGGGGGAGATGGGAAGACCACAGTTATGCCTGCTATTGGTAGTCTCTTGTCTCTTTGAAGCAGCTGACTACTCTGAATGTGCTGTCTGAGAGGCTCAGAAACTTAGAATTTTGCAGAGATTCACTTAACAGGAAAAACAAAGACTCAAGTTTGCTGCTGTTAAAAGAAAAACCTTAGCCAAATTAAATTTTACAGAGTTTAATTGAGCAAAGAATGATTGGTGAATCGGGCAAGCCTCCAGTGTAGGCTCAGAGAGGCTCCAGCACAGCCACGTGGTAGAAGATTTGTGGACAGAAACAGGAAAATGATGTACAGAAAAAAATGGAAGTGAGGTACAGCAACAACCAGATTGGTTACAGCTCAACATTTGCCCTATTCGAACGTAGTTTGAACAGTTGGCACCCTTTGGCCAAATTCAGTAATTGGCACAAGAGTAGGTTACAGTCTGTTTACACCTCCATTTAGGATATAGTTTACTATGTACAGAGAAACCTTTAGGCTAAATGTAAAATATGTAAGGAGACAGCTTTAGGCTAAATTTGATTTAACAGAGCCTATCCAGGAAAAGAAGTCCTGGTAAATACCCAGAGTTTGATTCTAAGTTGCCAAGTGAACAGGAAATACACCAATAGGCCTAATAGAACCAACACTATATTACAATTCTAAATCTTTAGGTACATAATAATGTGGTCTCAAATTAAATAAAACAAAAATTAACAGAATAAAAAGGAAAATATGTAATATAATTTTTCCAAGGGTTTTAATACCTGATAACTAACAGAACAGTAACTGATAGAACAACCAGATAAAACAATCAATAACCATATAGAAAAGTTGGGCAAAATAAAGAATTGCCCTAATAGACCTAAATGGAACACTAATATCCAAAACTTCCGGATATGATTTCTAAGTACACCTGGCATGGTTACTGAAGTCGACTATGTACTGCGCCATAAAACAAATATAAGATTAATTTGGTCTATCCCTTCTGGAAAGTAATCTATTCACCTATTTTAAGAACTTTAATGTATTCTCATTTTTTACTAGTAAGTTATTTTTGCTAAGACTATAATAAGAGATGAATAATTTTTTTTTTCATTTTTGTTTTAGGACATGACATAGCATTTTTATTAGCCTTAATGTTCCAGACTGGGCGTGGTGGCTCACACCTGTAATCCCAGCACTTTAGGAAGCCGAGGCAGGTGGATAACCTGAGGTCAGGTGGTTTAGACCAGCCTGGCCAACAAGGTGAAACCCTGTCTCTACTAAAAATTAGCCGGGTGTGGTGGTGCACTCCTGTAGTCTCAGCTACTTGGGAGGCTGAGGCAGGAGAATCACTTGAACCCAGGAGATGGAGGTTGCAGTGAGATAAGATCACACCACTGCACTCCAGCCTGGGCGACAGGGAGAGACTCCGTCTCAAAAACAAAAACAAAAATAAAAACAAAACAATGTTCCAAAAGTGAAAAATAAGTTTTAAATATATCTATTTAGTTAACATTATGCTGTCATTAATATCATGTTTTTAAATAAATGTAAGAATATTGGAATATGTTCTCAATCAAATTTTGAATAAAATAATATGAAATACCCGAATTCCAATTATGCAGAGTAATTTAAATGCTACTTCCCAGCATCTATCCAGTGACTGACAAATACTAGGTGATCAATCTTGTGCAGGCACTCCCAGACAGAAGTAGTTTTTCTCTTTTCTCTCTAAATTTCCACTGAGCATTGTGCTATTTTTTTCCTTGAATTACATTTATTCATGAGGATGAGATTCTCCATATTGACATACTAAGAAGCATGGTACTAAATTTAAATTGAAATTCCACAGAGGTTCCAAAAATCTTACAAAGTCTTTCCACACAGTAGAAGTGAGAACACTACTTATTCACTTTCTTCTTATCTTTTTAAAAAAAGTATTTTGATCTATATTTTAATGTGCTCACAAAATATGAAGGTCATGATTGAGTAGCTACATTCATCATGAACTGGCTTAAAAATACATGATAAGTAGAAGTGAAATAAAAACACAAGCTGTTTAACAAAGGGGACGTGTTTTGAGTCAGGTCGTTTTGTCGTGTTAAGGGAGGAGACCACCCCTCATATTGTCTTATGCCCAATTTCTGCCTCCAAAGGAAGAAGTAAAAACTAAAGTCAGAAATGAAATCAACAGGCAGAGAGCCTGGCGCCACACCCTGGGCTGGGCCTGGTAGTTAAAGATCGATCCCTGACCTAATCGGTTATGTTATCTATAGATTACAGGCATTGTATAGAAAAGCACTGTGAAAATCCCTGTCCTGTTCTGTTCGGTTCTAATTACCAGTGCATGCAGCCGTCGTCAGGTACCCTCTGCTTGCTCAGTTGATCATGCAGACCCCCTTAGAGTTGTGAGCCCTTAAAAGGGACAGGAATTGCTCACTCGGGGAGCTCAGTTTTTGAGACGTGAGTCTTGCCGATGATCCTGGCCAAATAAAGCCTTTCCTTCTTTAACTCGGTGTCTGAGGGGTTTTCTGTGGCTCATCCTGCTACAGTGTGAACATCATAGAGTGCACCTACACAAACCTACATGGTACAGCCTACCACACACCTAAACTAGATGGTACAGCCTATTGCTCCTCGCCTGCAAATCTGCACAGCAGGGTACTGTACTGAAGACTGTAGGCAACTGTGAAACAATGACAAATATTTGTATCTCTAAACATACCTAAATATAGAAAGGTACAGTAAAAACACAGTATTATAATCTTATGGGACCACTGTCATATACCCCGTCTGTCATTGACAGAAACGTCATTATGCTGTGCATGACTGCAATTCATTCCAAATATGTAGTATTTTTGACTCTCTAGCAATTTCTTGATTCATTCATCTTAGACTATGAGGCATATGCTTTTTTCAGTGTTTCTGGGAGCAGATCAAGTCACTGAACTTTCTCTCTCCACGACTTCCTTTTATTTTCTTACTCTTCCCAGAATCGTGTATTAACTCAGACGGGAAACAAAACTGTTACTTCAAACTCTAGATAACTCCACTGAGGCATTACCTATCGTGCTTTTTGCCTCGTAAAGTGTTACAGTGCAGCACGTGTCTTGGATATTCCTTTTGTGACAAAGTCTTCCTCCAATTGAAGAGATTTATCATCATGAAACACCATTTCCTAACATTTTACAAAACATCTGCAGGGAAAAAGTACATATTATGCCACCAGAAAATTTCCTCTCAAACAAACTCAAAAGGTAACAAACCCAAAAAAGGGTGTCTTGAATGATAAATACAAACCATAAAGTAAAATTGATGAACAAAAATCCTGTAAACAAGAAATACTCTTATTTTTGTCAATTTCTAGTTTACATATTCAATTTTTCACCTTTCTTAAATGAAACAAGGCAAACAAGTGTGGTCACATTCACATTCCTATTCCTCTATTCTTATGTAAAGCATGTAAATACTGCTCTATAATTGTCCCTTAAATTAACATATCAATCAGCACAAAGAGGACAAACAGCACGGGGATGAAAGGTTCTCTGCCTGTAACAGCATGGATATTGTGGGGTAGGAAATAAGAGGTAAGGAGACCTCTGAGAATAAAGTGAAATAATTCTTAACTCTTTATATGAAAATTATCTTTTATTAAAGGCTGAAAAAACTGTCCTTAAGCAAAGTTGAATTAAATTATAAACATCAACCACTGAATTAGATTACAACATTAGCCAGTGCCTCACAGTGTGCTCCTCGTATCACCGAGGGACCCAAAATAGTCAGGATCCCATCCAGTGGACTGCAGTGCTTTGCAGTAAAAAACTGAAAACCAAACCTTCAAATTATTTGTGTTCCCACATACTGGCGTCGTTTCTGTTGTGCTGGTGGAGGTTGGCGTGGTTGTTTCCGTTGTCTGGAATAACCAATTGCAAGTTAAGTGCTGCAATTGTGAGCTGCCTGCTGACACTTCCAAAATGACATTTCCATTCTTTAGGATTCGGAAGTTAAACAATACAGAGAATAATTTGTTTTAAAATGGAAATATTAATCCATTTCACATGCCACCCTTAAAGTTGTGTGGTTCTGAAACTTGCACAAAGAAATGGATGAAAACAGATTAAAAAGCAAAGTAAGAAAAATAGAAAGCATTTGCTGCAGTAATTTGCATACACACACAGATATACACACGTACTCGCAATATTTAACACATCATGGTGAGATTGTTGCTATATCTATGTATATAACCATTACAGGCAATATTAGGTCTAAATACTATTTTGTTTTCAGTAAAGTGACACTGGGTAATGAAAGATAATTACTAATAACAAAATTCCCCGCTATGGGATCTCTCTCCACATCCTCACAAGTTCCCCTTTGCTCTCATGCTCAAAATATTTGATATTGGGAAGGTTTTGTTTTCAGTACCCTACTGTGAATGGAAAATAAATCTTGGAACCCCAAAATCACCAAGTTAAAGGGAAAAGTCAAGCTGGAAACTGCTTAGGGCAAACTGCCTCCCATTCTATTCAAAGTCATCCCTCTGCTCTCTGAGATAGATGCATATCTGATTGCATCCTTTGGCTAATGAGAAACTCAAAAGAGTGCAACCATTTGTCTCTTAGCTACCTATGACCTGGAAGCCTCCTCCCCATTTCTAGTCTTCCTGCCTTTGCTTCAAGTGTTCCCACCTTTCCACACCAAACCGGTGTTCATCTTACATATGCTGATTGATGTCTCGTCTCCCTGGAATGTATAAAACCAAACTGTGCTGACCACCTTGAGCATATGTCATCAGGACTTCCTGAGGCTGTGTCATGGGCACGCATCCTCAACCTTGGCAAAATAAACTGTCTAAATTAACTGAGACCTGTCTCCGATTTTTGAGGTTCACACTAAATGTTTTGCTCTTAGCACTGTTCGGTTACCTGAGTTTTAATTCTTTTCTCTGTGTTGATATGTTCCAAAGCCGTTTCACTGGCTCAGTACCTTCCTGAGCTCAGGCCTACGAAGCACCAGATTCCTCCCAACTCTTTTTTTTCAAGCCTCCTTTTCCTCAATGGTTCTGGTTTTAGTTAATACCACAGTGATCCACATATCTGCCTTCATTGGTAACCTGGCAGCATAGATTTCTTCCTCAGCTTCGTGATTCTCAAGCTTCTTTATCTCAGGACTATCTTAAAATTATTTTGGAACCAAAAGAGTTTTTGTTGATGTGAGTTGCATATATCAACATTTACCAAATTAGCACTAATATATTTTAAAAGTTCTTATTAATCAATTCCTTTAAAAACGTTAATAAGCCATTTTAAGTTAATATAATTAACATTTTCATTAAAAAGTTTCAAAAACAAAGAAATAAATGATAAGAATCATATTGCTTAATGGTAAAACAAAGAAATTCGTGAGAAGCGTGTGTTGAACAAGCATTATAGAAGACCATAGTTTTGGACTGAGCCCCAATGGACCAGATTAAAAATAAAAATAAAAATGGAGTCACCCATGCTCAAGCTGCATGTCACCAGACCAAAACTGAGTTATTATCTGACCTACAGAGAAATCAGAAAAGCAACATAAATTTAAAAATCAGAAAAGCGACATAATTAACCACACAGACCAGTTTCAGTGAGCATAAGGAAGGTCCCTCTGTTTAAACCTGAAGTAACCTGATGTGCACCAATCAGTTATTTCTCTATTGTCCAGTCTCCCGGTTCCTGCCTCACAGGGGAAGTAACTTTAAAACGACCAATCCACTTTTTGTTCTTTGCTTCTGCCTTCTTCAGCATTTTCTGTCTATAAAACCAACCTTCTCTACTCTATTTATTGGAAGTTTTATTCTATTTTATGGAATAAAAGTACTGCCAACTCTAGAATCACAGTGAAGCCAATTGAGATCTTTAAATTTTGGTAATTTTGCCTTTGATAAGTGGTATTGCTTAATATCTTTAGTGCTTGCCTTATATTCAGGTAGCTGGAGTCTCATATCTGCTTCTGAATTCAATCTGCTGTGATCTAAGACATTATAGTCTTTAGAAACCTCTACTGTATTCTTGTGAGAGAATAAAGGTGAAAAGGGCAAATAATGTCTTAATGTTGTCATGAAAATAGCTTTGACTTTGGGAATGGTCTGAAAGAGTCTCACAGGGGATCTACATTACTCCCTAAATCGAATTGATCACAAAGCACTGACTCCTGTGCCTATGTCAGGCAGGACAAAGTTCTTTACAACATTAACTATAAAAATCCACCAACCCAAAATTTTTATGGGGTCTGAGATGAGGTTTTGACGGCACACAGCATATATATATATTTTTTTAATGAAAAACAAAGAACAAAGAAAAAATCCCATTAAACACTTCTCATGTTCTCACTGATCTCCTTAGACGCTCACAAGCAGGGTCTTCTCCCTGGCCACTCTACCTTCACTCAACCTACAAATGTCTGCTAGCTCCAGTCCTTATTATCCTTCAGTTTCACCCTTGGTTCATAGAAGAACTTAGCTCTCTTGTGTGTTTACTCATTCAGTTTTACAAAAAGAAAAAAGGTTATCATCATCAAGGCATAGTGGGCATTTGATGGTTTCAACACTATCATAAAAAATTTTATAACCTTACAATATGGGGAAATTTTACATAATGAGACTTGCTTGAAAATAATCTCCTAACTGTTGTATTGCAAAACTGACATATTTGAAAATAAAACATGCAAACTAAGCTTATTCTTTGCAAATTAAATATCTGCTGAAGTTGCTATTGCTAGTCAATGGGGAAAGTGGAGGATATATATTTGGACCCTTGGTGATCCTTTGTACTCTCTTGCCCAATTTTCGTGGTACTCAGACGACTGCAGCAACCTCAGCATGAGAGGAGTGTGGTAGTCAGTACCCTTGTAAACCCAAAATAAAATTCTAAGCCCCCAACCATCTGAAGGCATCCCTTTTCTCCGCCAAGGGCATTCCAAAATTAACCTGAAAAAATAAGGCCATGATGAAAGGGGGCCTTGGACATGCCTCATTATAGTATCCTCCTTTTCAGAGTTCAGGAATAGCTGACCAGCATTAACATCAACATGGGCCGTAAGGCTGATGAGAAACATTTACAATCTGTCCTGTCTGAAGCCTGCTACCTGGAGGTTTCAGCTCCATGATAAAACTTAGGTCTCCACAGCCCCTTATTGTAACCCAGACAGTCCTTTCTACTGATTCCAGGTCTTTAGATAATAACTTAACTCCTTCAACCAACTGGCAATCACAAAATCTTTAAACCTATGAACTTAAATTTATGACCTGGAAACACCCATTTCAAGTCATCCTGCCTTTCCAGATTTAATCAATGTACATTTTACATGTAGTGATTGATGTATTACGTCTCCCTAAAATGTACAAAAGCCCACTGTACCCTGACCTTTTTGGGCACATGTCGTCAGGACCTCCTGAGGCTGTTTCATGGGTGCGTCCTTAACTTTGGCAAAATAAACTTTCAAAATTAATTGAGACTTGTCTTAGATACCTTAGGGTTCACAACCCTCTGCTATGATATGCTATTGTCTCACAAGTCCTTGAGGTTCTATTCATTTTTAACAGTATATTTCTGTCTGTAATTCACACTTAATCATTTTTATTGATCTACCTTTACTTTCACTGACTCTTTCTTGCTGTCTGTATTCTGGCATTGTGCCATCCAGTTAGAAGTCTTTCTCTCCTGCCTCTCCCTCTCCCTTTCCTCTTTGCCCACTCCTCCTCCTCCTCCTTCTTTCTGCCCTTCTTCTCTTCTTCTTGCTTATTATAATTTTCCATTCTGAATTTTCCATCTGGTTTATCTTTACATATTTCTTTGGTTTTTTGCCCAGGCTAATCTTGAACTCCTGGGCTCAAGTGATCCTCCCACCTCTGCCTCCCAAGAAACTGGGACTACCGTCTCACACCACTAAGCCTCCAGCCACATCTTTATATCTTTTATATTTTTTGCTGAGGGCTGTTTTTATCCCCCAATTGTTTCAAAATTATTTCCAATGACGACTTTGAGTCATTCTTATCATAGTTGCTTTCAGTCTATGTGATATAATTCAAACATCTGTGTCATCTTATCTTGGACATTTATTCAATTTCTTTGCCTATGTAAGTTGATATAATCCTTTTTCTTTGTGTAAGTTTTTATTGTATCTTAGTTTAATACTATGTTATACATCTTGTTTAAAGCCTACGGAAAATATAGATTTTTTTTTTTCCTAGCAGGTAGTCAACATAATTAGGTTCAGTTTGCAAGTTCCAACATGCATTCTGTGGTCTCTGGGTTCAATGTAATTTCAACTTTCCAATTCCTGCAAGTATTATTTTGAACTGTCTGATATACATGCCACTCTGTATCCAGTGTGGCCCTTGGGTACCGTCTCATTCTCTAGTATGCTGAAAAGGATTAGATCTAAGCACAAATAGCTTACAGGGATGCCCAGGAGTTTCTACGCAACTTTAGGGGTTTGTTTTCCTGAGTTCTTCTTTCTCCATAATCTCCCCAGAGTTTCCCAGTTCCCAGTGTTTCCCCTTTTTGTTCCCCATTAAGAGAGCTGGGGCTTTTGTTACTTGTGCTGTGCATTGCTGTGACTGTGCTTGCAACCAGAAACCAGTAAAAAATCAGTGTGGGTTTTCCCTCCAGCTTGGGACCATAGCTCTTCTGATGTGAGAAGAAGCTTCAGGTCCCTAAGAATTGTGAGCCTCGTGGTTTCCCATTACTTCTACTGTTGCAGAATTGTTTAAGGACAATGGCCCAAGAAGAAAGTATTAAGAAAAAAAAAGCAGGGGGAGGGGGGGTGGTGGTGGTGGGTTTTTCCCTTTCTCTAAGCACGAGCACTTCCCTTTCCTTCTCTGAGACAAAACGTTAGGGCTTCTCTGCCAACTTCCAGTATTTTGGGCTGTGTTGAGACTAGGCCAGGGATAGCAAAGGAGAAAAAAATGTTAATCTCATGATCATTTAGGTGGCACTTTAAATTCTGGTCTTTTCCTTTAATTAACCTCATACTATTTACTTTTGAATCCTAAAACACCTTGCCCTAGCATTGCTTCTAGGTTTTATTCATGCATTCTTTGAGAGACACTGTGTGCTTATTCCATTGTATCTTGAACTAAAACTCTAGCATTTTATCTTTGTAGATGAACAAATTTTAAAGAATGGTTATGGCGCAATAGTCATTTAAAAAATGATTTTATTATTTCATGCATGTTGATGCTACTATAAATAGAAATATCATCGTTGTTTAAAGCCAAAGTCCCACACACAATGTTCAAAACCTCAGTGCGTAACTGATCTGATGGAAATCCTCCATTGCTCTTGCTGTCAGCCTGAGCATCAGAGAAAACACCTGCAGGAGGAAGTTTCTGGCAAGGAGAAAAAAAGACGCCATCTTGCATTTACAAATTTTCATCATCATATTGTTAAGTAAAACATATTCAGTTATTGTCCTTCAAAAGTTTTCCTTTGTCTTTTTTTGTTGTTGTTGATGTTCTCAGTAAATAAAAACAGAAGTTTGAATATTCAAAAGTTAAATTTCCCAGGCGGAGCAATGCCTTTGCTCAGAGCACAGTTTATTCAGTAGTGACTCTTACCCAATCAACTATGGCAATCATATTCAATCTCCATAAATGAATAAGCAAAAATACCACGATCCAGAGGCTGCAATGAATCATTTGTAGGCTTCTATCTATAACATCCTTCTTTATCTCTCAGAGACTTCTTTGTATGTCTTGTATCTCACTTAGGTGTAAAGCAGGCTTTTTCACCATCCCTCTTAAAAAGTCTTTCTAAATCACTGAAATGCGTGGCTTTTTCATTGTCTCCCACCATTGTAACCATGCATTTCCTATAGGCCTCCTTGTCTTTTCCCAACACAGCTGCTGCTAACCCTTGTGGAATCCGCATATGAATTAGTAAGAGACATCCATTCTCTGCTGTGTGCAGCCCTACGCTGAGACACAGGATAAAGAGTAGAACTTGAAGTATTATTATTATTATTTATTTTACGTATTTCTTTTTTTTTGAGGCAAAGTCTCACTCTGTCCCCCAGGCTGGAGTACAGTGGCACAACCCTGGCTCACTGCAATCTTCACCTCCTGGGTTCAAGCAATTCTTGTGCCTCAGCCTCATGAGTAGCTGGATCTACAGGTGTGTGCCACCATGCCCTGCTAATTTTTGTATTTTTTAGCAGAGATGGGGTTTCACTATGTTGGCCAGGATGGTCTCGAATTCCTGACCTCAAGTGATCAGCCCTCCTAAAGTGCTGGGATTACAGACGTGAGCCAATAACTTAAATTAGACTTCAGCAACTTTACCTCCTGACCCGACTTTTGGCAAAACCTCTATATCCACTTCAACTTTGTCTTTCCAACTTAAGTGTTCGCAGTTTACAAAGTTTCTTCCTTGGACATCTTCCTTTTTAAAATAAACACCATTTCTGGGCAATTGCTCATACTCCCAGACCTTTAGTTATCATCTAAATGCTGAATTTCTTAAATATGCTATTCTAGTCCTAACTTTCCTCAATAACCCAGATTGTTATTTCCTATGGACAAACATTCCAGCAGAGTCTAAATTTTCCTTCGAGTGCCATACAAAAGAAATGTGGTTATTTTGGTTTTTATGTTTGTTTTTGTTTTTTTTTGTTGTTGTTACTGGGTTTCACTCTTGTTGCCTAGGCTGGAGTGCGATGGCACAATCTCGGCTCACTACAACCTCTGCCTCCCGGATTCAAGCGATTGTCCTGCTTCAGCCTCCCGAGTAGCTGGGATTACAGTCATGCACCACATACCCAGCTAATTTTCTATTTTTAGTAGAGACAGGGTTTCTCCATGTTGGTCAGGCTGATCTTGAACTCCCGACCACAGGTGATCTGCCCACCTCGGCCTTTCAAAGTGCTGGGATTACAGGCATAAGCCACCACGCCCAGCTTCTAAATGAACTATTTATTGCAACAACAACAACAACAATAACAAGTGCAGCAAAAAATATTCCCTGTCTTTTCTACCTCTTAAAAAAGGTACTATTCTTCAATAGTGGCAACAATTCAATTTCCTCTTTTTTTCTTTAATTGAGGACAATGTATCTGGATGAATCATTAAGACAAGTAATTACTTCTGCAGAAAAATCTTACTCAACAAATACATATCTTTTTTCTTTTAAATATCAAATATAGTGACCAATACGAGTCAAAGAAGAAAGTAAAATCATAGTTAAGAAGAGTCAGCAATATCTGTGATATGTTTTCTTAATATCTGTTAATAGCAAATCTTTGTGACTTTGAAATAGCTGTACCAGCTTTTCATTATTATTATTTTATTTAAAGGGAACATACTTTGGTTGAAAATGTCTTATTGCCCTTTTCTGTTACAACATAAATATAAGGCATTTTAAACCACAGCAAGACATCCCAGTGTCTTAATGCTTCAAATCACAAGCATGGTGGAATAAACTACAACCATTACATGCAGAAGCACATTATCTGAGGGCAGAACTGAAATATCACACATTAATGTAAACCAGGTCCTACCAAATTTGCAATACAGAGGTTCCTCAGTTGTTGAGCTAAATGGAAGCTCATTTAGCTTCCATATTTGTTTGTTTAAATATCAATATACATTTCTTTCTACCTGAATCTATCGGAAGTATATAATGGGTAACATTTACACAAAACTTTTCCATTAGATCGAGTGCTTTCATGCAGTTAGTTTGCAGTGCTCACAAAAACTTGTGGACTTGATACAATGAACAATGAACATCATCCTCATTTTATCAGTGAATGAAATGATATTAGAGATAGCTGAAAGTACATACAATTAGTGAGAGAAAGGGAGAAGCTATGTCATCTTTTATGTGTGGTCATCCTTCCACTGTATCATTTTGCCTGTATAATTATGTTATTTTTACAACAGGATTGGAATTAAAATAAATCATTAGATAATTGGTCACTAATAATATTTTACTTGTGTGAATGTTGTAAATAGCATACTATTTTTAAGGAAGAAATAAAAATGTAAACCCATCTAATGGTAATTTAGCAAACTTATTCTATGTGAGTCCTAAAATCAGTTTTGGAAGAAAAAAATTGTGGACAGCATTGAAGATGTCAGGTAACGCATCAAAAAGCTACTATCACCAAGGGTACTGGAGGAGAAGTGATAGACATTAGGTCTTTAAAATGCAAATTCGGTACAAGTAAAAGAATGCTATATTTAACATATGAAACTGATTTTGAAGTCTCCATGGCAACTACGAAAATGTTAAGCATAAATTATGTGATTAAAGTTATCAAAGATAGCTTTCTTTCAGCCTAAGCAATTTCAGACCAGATGATGAATCTGGGGTTCTTTTTCAGAAAGTCCTACCAAGTACACCTCTGGAAGATAATTAGAAGAGCTTTTGTCCATGATAGGCTATGCTGATTAATAATTTTAGAAATGAAATATATTGCTTTAATATAAGTGGAATCCAGGACTAATCTCTTCATTAGAGAAGATGTACTTGTATTAGTTTGGTGGCTTGCATTAGTTTGATAGTATAAGATAATCTTTCACTGGCGAAAAGTAGAAACAAAACTTCTTATTTTTCTATACCATTTCAGTGATGATAAACTTGGTGTAAATTATTTTGTTCTTTATATTAATTTGTGTGATATGAATGTGTGTATGACTGTGTTACATACATTTGTCTTGAGCAATTACATATCAATTGTTTTGAAGGGTAGCAGGATATACTATCCCAAAATAAGCCACTTTAGCATGAGAATGTCTTTGAGCTGAAGGCAGTTGAGAAGAAGTAGATATAAGACAAGCTCTCTGTCTTTCCCCTATTTGCCTAAACGCATGGCATAAATTTGCAAAAGTAAAGGTGTCCCTTCTCCCCTTTCTACCAGGAAGGACAAAGGTTTATCAACAGAGATGACTTTAGAGCATAGGGGCCTGGAGACCACACCAGATGAATTTATTAACAAACCTTACTAGCTGACCTTAATCTACCCTATGTTTGCTTTTCCACAATTTGCCACCCCTAGAGAATCAAGGTCCTTTTCTTTGTCTTATCACGCATCTAAATATTTATTTTGTTGTTGTTGTTGAAGATGCCACATGAAAGCTCGGATTCTGAGCCACCTCTTGAAGAGTTACTCACTTTTTTGGTATCTCTCATGTATATATGAGACTTACATGGTGTTTTGTTTGTTTGTTTGTTTGTTTGTGTTTTTTGAGATGGAGTCTCGCTCTGTCGTCCAGGCTGGAGTGCAGTGGCACGATCTCGACTCACTGCAAGCTCCACCTCCCAGGTCCACGCCATTCTCCTGCCTCAGCCTCCCGAGTAGCTGGGACTACAGGCACCCACCACCACGCCCGGCTAATGTTTTGTATTTTTAGTAGAGACAGGATTTCACCACATTCGCCAGGATGATCTCGATCTCCTGACCTTGTGATCCGCCTGCCTCGGCCTCCCAAAGTGCTGGGATTACAGGCACGAGCCACTGTCCCCGGCCTGAGACTTACATGTTAACACACTTTTGTTTGTTTTCCTCTTGTTAATCTGTCTTTTAATACTGAGTTTCTAGCTAAGAACTTGTGAGGGTGGAGAGAAAATTATTTTTTCCTCCCCTACAGTTTGTTGTTAGTGTCAAATAAAATATATTATATTCTAAATAATAAAATTACAGGTTCTTCATGGAATTCTGGAGTATTGTTTTGTAAAACATGTAAAAGTTGATTTATTAAACATCCAACTATACAATTGTGAAACATTTAATACATAATTCCATCCAATTTTCTTCAGCCTGTATGAACTCACCATAACTATTTCAGAAATCATTTTTGTGTTTCTGTGCTTGAATCTCATTCAGCTCTGAGATATCTAGATGAATCAGAAAAGTTGACTCTGGCAGTGTAAAAAAAAAAAAATCTGCCAAGGCAAATAAAATTAGATGGCAAAGAATGTTAAATTTGGGTCCAGAAATTAGCTATATAAAAATGAGCCAAACAATGAGAAAAAAATGCCTTAGGTTCTTGCATATTCCCTATATATCAATAGTTTGAAAGAATGTTAAAAACAAATCAACAAATAGATGGCCACAGAGAACAATTGGATACAAAGACAGAATGAAAATGATGTGGTTTGTAAGGCAAAGAGAGAAAGCTTTCCATCCATTCTTTGAAGGTCTGCTAAAAGTGAACTTAAAATAGGCAGATTCACAAGAGAAAAAGGTATACAAATTTATTTAATATGCGCAGGGGGAAAATCACAAGACAGTGATTACCCGATAATTCAATGGTGTCCAGATGCCTATATATCCTTTCTCATAGAGGAAGAAGAGATGGGAAAAAGTGATTATTTGATGGAAGTAAATGATTTTTAGGGGGAATGAATGGGCCTAATGTTCAATGTTTAGTAAATGATGCTCTTTTCGAATTTAATTGGACCATAGAACAGACAATGGTTTGGGACAACCATTGTCCTTTGGGCTTCATGTGTGGTGTTTAACTTTCAGTGTCTTTTGCCGTGATATGAGTTCTCATCTTTTTTGATTAACAAAATTTCAGGGAGGGAATTGAAGGCAATTGTGTTCCTCTTTGGCAGATCTGTTCTTTAGACGGATGAAGGAATATCAGAGTGAAGCCTCTTCCAGCATCTAGTAGCCTCCAGTGGCCTTTAACTTCAAATAATGAGCACACCAAGGTGTTACATTTGGGGGTGACATTCCCTGGACTCCTTTAGGTGACTTGTAAAGAAAAGGATGAAAAGAAGCCCAAATATGTCCAGCAGATAATGTCCTTTCTTCACTCTTTTTCCACAGCACACCTCTGGAGGAAGATTAACATGCTTGAGCGTGACCAATCACCTCTTGATTTTTGGTTACCACTTTTCCTATCCACAGCTGTGCTAAATTATTCTGTTAATATTAACATTCATTTTCAGTAAGCTAGCTGAATGACGCTTTCTCAAGTGACTCTTCAGCTATTGTTTTATCCGTCACTGTTTTTGCATCGCTACCTTCAGTTTTCAGGCTGGAACAGGGTCCTCCTTTCTCAAGACCTGCCGTCTTTTTTTGTTGTTTTAATAGCTTTGCCCCTTCTTTCTTCTTCGTTTTTGGAGAGTACCTCGGTTGTCTTCAAGATTACAGAATCACATTTCCACAGTGTCAGTTTTGCTTTTATTCTATGTCTGTTATTGATTTTGAGCTTCTTTTCGTTCTGCCAACCTCACACTCATCCCTAATTTCATTTTACCCATTTTCTGCTTGTTGTTCCCTAATTCTTCCATATAAATGACACCCTCTCTTGAGATTTGATTCCTTACATCTTGATGTTGGAATCAGATAGCAGGAAAGAGTAGTATCTTTTTTTAAAAATCTATATTACGGCTTCACATATTCTGAGTATTGAGATTTGCAGTCAATGGCTTTTAATCCTAGCATGCTTTCTGAAATCTCTCCCAACTGATGTACATTTTATTTGAACATTTTTCTCTGTACTGTGACATGTCGTCCTCATCCCTTTCATTTCTAATACAACTGCCAATTTTTATCTTTTAATGAGAGTTTAAAAGATTTTTATTTGTGTACACCTGACCTTTAACCTGAAAGTTTGTCACCATTTCAAAAGCTTTTTTTCCATTTTTTGATGTGCAGTTATCAAAACTGAATACTATAAAAATAAAAATCAGTACTTTTAATTAGGTTCTCACTATTTTCCAGATATTTTTAATAGACTTTTATGTAAAGTAACTCACAACGGCCCTGTAAAATAGGTAAAACCATTACCCAAATTGTAGAGATGAGACAACTGAAGTAGAGATTGTTGGAAAACATATTTGTACAGTGAGTCATTGGCAGAATAATGTATAAGCTCAAGAAATTTGATTCCAAACCCAGGCCTGAAGACTCTGCCAAGTTGCTTTTTCCATTTTAAGTTCATATATGTCATAACTTTCTGATACCTTAACGTGTAACGTGGCCTGACGTTCCGGCCACTTACTCCATAACCATTCATGTTTAAACTCCTTTACATCATAACAGATTCTGGAATCTATCTCTACTTTGATGAGTCCTGCTGGTCATTGGTCATAGATACGCTGAGTAATCCTATAAAATTAGGGGTACAGGGAAGTCCATTTCTGCATTATAATTCCCTACACAGTCTTCATCTCATCTTCAATGTTTGATAGACCCTAACGTTCTGCATCTGAGCATTGCAATACAACTCCATTTAACACAATTTAAAGGGACAATTCTGTCAGTCTCCACTATCTAGAAAGTGTGGCTATGACCATAGCACATAGGGGTGCTGGCAGCCCATCAGCCCTTTAACTTTTTTTTAACTAACATACACAAACTACCAATGACCTATGTCATATTCCTTGAAATGTCAATTCAGAATATTTTTTAAAAGGGAAGAAAGAAAAACACATTTGCTTATAAACACCACATATCTGAAACATGAATATTAAGACTAAAGACTTGTTTGGAGGCAAAGACAAATGTAAATAATTTTGCAAACACAAAAAATACCCATATTATATATTAAAAATACACTTGAAGAGAATCTTCATGTAAATTGTGAATTTATGGCATGAGTTTTCGAAAGGAAATTGGCAATCGATAAATAAAGAGAATATAAATTAAGGCCCAAAGTGTGACCATTTGGCAAACACAGGTTTATTGTAGGGAGGATGGTTGGGGAAAACTATCATATTTAAGGAGACAGAATAACTTTTTAAATAAATTTAAACAAATGAAAAATAAAGAACAAGACATTTCAGTAATAGATTCGCACAGGTGAGCACTTTGGCTATCACCTTGTTTTCTCATTTGGAGGGTGATTGCTAGATATGCAGCTGCACTCTAGCATTAGAGTGAGAATCTGACTATCAGGTTTCACCTAAATTCTTAGCATTTGTCTATTCAATTTTCTAGGATCCTGGCCAATTCTAAGTTTTAAAATCAATCAGACTAAGGTCAGAAAGGCTCTGAAATCACCCATGGGTATTGTAGCCTCCAGTCACCTTGATAATTAGTCTGAACGAAAGGATGTTTTATGTATAAATCTGTCATAAATCCTATGTTTATAGCAAATGAGTAGTTTCCATGAGACTGTAACTAGTTCTTAGAAGAAATAATGATATCTTTAAAGTGTTGGTTGGCCTTGGTGACAAAGGCCTGCATAGAAGTGGTATAAAAGAATGGCTCAGGTGGGAAGAAAGTGTACCCTGAGAATGAAAATGTTGAGATACTCCTCAGTGTGAACACAAAGCATTACCAGCAAAAGATGTTTGGGCTCGATTCTATGAGAAATGTTATCCTTTACAGTGAGGTGTTTTGAAAGTGTATAAGAAAAGTAAAACTATAAAAATAACATTAAACAATTTTTGGTAAAGTGATCTGGATAATGGTAACTTTTATTGTATAAAGCTTATGCTTAAAGTAGATGAAATGAGATGTCTGTAAAAATGTTTTTCATGGCCAATCCCCTTATGGCCAAAATACTTTTACAAGGGCACATTATCCAGTCATGCAGGATGAGAAATGTTTTTGCATAGTGTATGGCAGGGGAATGTTGCAATGAATTCAAGCACCTGACTCAAGGATATCCCATCCAGAAGAGAGATGAAAGATTTCTCTGTTCAAAGGCATTTAAAATGAACCAAGTAAATCAGACTGGTTCTTACTGAAATCTAAATGGTAGAATACAGAATGGTTGGCCAATGTATAGAGACTGAGGATGAGAAAGAGGGAAGAGAGAACGGGCTATGCCATGAAAATGAGACCATGCTTATTGTAAAAAAGAGCGGGAGCCTGTAGTCCCAGCTACTTGGGAGGCTGAGGCAGGCGAGTGGCCTGAATCCGGGAGGTGGAGCTTGCAGTGAGCCCAGATCGTGCCACTGCACTCCAGCCTGGGCGACAGAGCGAGACTCCGCCAAAAAAAAAAAAAAAAAAAGATGGCTGTGTCTAAAATCTGCCTCATTTCCTGAATGACTTGCTACCCATGGCTCAATGATATCCTAAAGTAATCTCTCATCTATCATGAAAAGAATCAAACAATTCTAAAGGCTGATGGCATTTTAGGCTATCACATTCAAAATGGAAACACAGCCTCTCTTTGATGGACGATGGCTCTATTAAAGGGTGAAGGGCAGGGTGCGGTGGCTCACGTCTATAATCCCAGCAATTTGGGAGGCCGAGGCGGGCAGATTATCTGAGGTCAGGAGTCCGACAGTAGCCTGGCCAACATGGAGAAAGCCCGTCTCTATTAAAAATTAGCCGGGCATGGTGGCGGGTGCCTGTAATCCCAGTTAGTCCGGAGGCTGAGGCAGGAGAATCGCTTGAGCCCGGGAGGCGGAAGTTGCAGTGAGCCGAGATCGCGCCACTGCACTACAACCTGGGTGACAAGAGTGAAACTCCATCTCAAAAATAAAAATAAAAAAATATAAAAAAATAAAAGGTTAAGTTACTAATTGTGTGTCCATCTTTATATTCTCAATTAAAGCAAAAAAGGAGATGCCTCTCTTGTCCTGCATGTGGAAGGAGTCAAGGGCATATTAACATTTGCTTTTCAGTGGTAGTTCGTTCATCCACTTAGTAAATACCAGTAAGTGTTTCTCATATGCAAGGCACCCTGTGAAGTGGTAAGTTGGACTCAACCTATGATAGCAAATGAGGTGGAAGGGCAATAGTGAAGTTTCGTTCAAGGTTGTCCCTCATTATTGAGATCATTGAGAATAAGAAATTGGCTTTCCTTTAGGGAAGATGCAGAATAGCTACAGCCAGCAATCGCTTGCTATAAGTTAATTTGATAGAAACAATAAACTCTTAAGTAATCACCATTCTGTAGCATCCGATTTTGATACTCATGTTTATTCTATGAGCGCATTAGTCATTGTGCCAGATTTGGCAAATAGAAATGAAAAATGCAATCTTGACTTTGTTAAAATCATAGGCAGTGATGGTAATGAAAAATAAATGGTTAAGCCAAAGATTTAAAGGTGATTCCATTTTTGCCTTCTTTTTAATTCAATTTTCCTGTTATAGTCATTCATTTTGCATATTTAAGAGATTTCGCTCTTTCTGGTAACAGTTTTATTGATATATAATTCACACTCCATAAAATTTACCCAGTTAAAATGTGAAATTAAACTTTTTTTTTTAGTTCACACAGTTGTGAACTTTAAAAAACCCAATAATTTATTAGTTGTGAAATATACAAAAAATTAATTTTAGAATTTTTCATTATCTCAAAAAGAAATCTGTATATATTATCACTTCCCAAATTTCCCCATTTTCCTAGTCTTAAGTAACTACTAATCTGCATCCTGTCTCTATAGATTTCCCTGTTCTGGACATTTTATGTGAATGGAACCATATAAAATCTATATTTTACAGCTTTTACTTAGTACACTGTTTTTAAAGCTTATTTGTGTTATAACATGGATCAATATTTCATTACTTTATATAACTGAATAATATTCTATTGTATGGTTATATCACATTTTGTTTATCCATTCTTTAGTTTATATACCTGTGGGTTATTCTTACTTTTTTGGTTATTATGAATAATGCTGCTATAAATATCTATGTGTAAGTTTTTTTTGTGGACATGTGTCTTCTTTTCCCTTGGACACATGCATAAGAATGGAATTGCTGGATTGCAATGTAACTCTATGCTTGACCATTCATGGAGCTGTCAAACATTTTTCCAAAATGGCTGCAACATTTTACATTCCTATCAGAAATTCATGAGGCTTACAATGTCTCTACATATTCGTCAACACTTACAGGTATCTAACTTTATGATCCTAGCCATCCTAGTGGGTATGATATGGTATTTCATTGTGGCTTTGCATTTTCTTGGTGACTAATAATATCTAGCATCTTTTTCTGTGTTTTTGGTCATTTAGATACATTCTTTTGGAGAAACATCTATTCAGACCCTTTGCCCATTTTCTTTTTAATTGCCTATTTGCCTTTTCACTATTGAGTTGAAAGAGTTTAAATATATATATGTATGTCTGTGTTCATAAAATACATATATTTTATGTATATGTATTACATATATGCAAGTCTCTTATCAGACATATGACTTACAAATATTTTCTTCCATTCTGTGGGTTGCCTTTTTTTATTTTCTTGATAGTGTTCTTGAGGCACAGAGGGTTTTCATTTTAACGAACCCTAATTTATTTACTTACTTATTGTTTGATTATGCTTTTGGTATATCTAAGATTGCATCACCAAATCCAAGTACACAAAGATTTATCCCTAAGTATTCATCTAAAATTCTCATACTTTGAGCTTTTGCATTTAAACCATCAATCCATTTTGAGTTTATTTTTGTATATTGTATGAGGCAAGGTTCTGATTTCATACTGTTTTTCCAATTGTCTCAGCATCATTTGTGGAAAGCACTATTTCCCTCCCCCACCCATTTAATGGTCTTGTTACCTTTTTAAAATGTCTATTGACCATAGATCAGGGGTTCACTTCTGACCTCTCAATTCTGTTCCCTTGCTCTGTTGGAATACTTAATGCCAGCAGCACAATAGCCTCATTATTGTTGCTTTGTTTTAAAGTAAAAAAGAGAGAATCTTTCAACTCTGTCTTACTTCTTCAAGTAGATTCAGTAGGATTCAAGACTTTTCATGGCATTTCTGGATCCACTGAGTTAATAGGAATTTTGGGAGCAACTTGTCAATTTCTATAAAGAAACAAGCTCAGATCCTAAAAGAAATTAGATTGAATCTATAGATAAATTTGGGGAGTACTGTCATTTTAACAATATTGAGGCTTCTGATTCATGAATAGAAGAGGTATTTCTATTTATTCAGATCTTAAATTTCTTTCAACAATGTTTTATGGTTTTAAAAATATATACATTTGAGATTATTTTGTGAAAATTGCTAATTATTTTCTTATTTTTATGCTATTGTAAATGCAATTTTTAAAAAATTTTTCTTTTCAAATTTTTCACTGCAGGTATATAGAAATATAATTGACTTTTGTTATTAATCTTGTTTCTTGAATACTTGCTGAATTTATTAGTCTAACTTTTTTTAATTCATTCCTTAGGATTTTCCACATACAAGATATAAGATCATGTCATCTGAAGTTATAATATGTTGTATATTCATTTTCACTCATCTCAAAGTATTTCTTAATTTTCTTTTTTCATTACAGTGTATACAGAGTGTACTGTTTAATGTCTACATTTTTATGTTTTGCAATTTTTTTCCGTTTTTGGTTGATAATTTCATTCCACTGTGGTCGAGAACAAACTTTGTTTTATTATCATTATTTTACATTTATTTAGATTTTTTTTCTTTTTTTTTTTTTTTTTTTTTTTTTTGAGATGGAGTCTTGCTCTGTCGCCCAGGCTGGAGTGCAGTGGTGGGATCTCAGCTCACTGCAAGCTCCGCCTCCCGGGTTCAGGCCATTCTCCTTCCTCAGCTTCCCGAGTAACTGGGACCACAGGCGCCAGCCACCTCGCCCGGCTAGTCTTTTGTATTTTTTCGTAGAGACGGGGTTTCACCGGGTTAGCCAGGATGGTCTTGATCTTCTGACCTCATGATCCACCCGTCTCGGCCTCCCAAAGTGCTGGTAGATTTTTTTTATGGTCTAGCACATGACCTACCATGAAGAAAGTTCCGGCCGGGCGCGGTGTCTCAGGCCTGTAATCCCAGCACTTTGGGAGGCCGAGGTGGGCGGATCACGAAGTCGGAAAATCGAGACCAGACTGGCTAACACGGTGAAACCTTGTCTCTACTAAAAATACAAAAAATTAGCCAGCGTAGTGGTGGGCACCTATAGTCCCAGCTACTCAGGAAGCTGAGGCAGGAGAATGGGCCTGAACCCGGGAGGTGGAGCTTGCAGTGAGCTGAGATGGTGTCACTGAACTCCAGCCTGGGAGACAGAGCAAGACTGTCTCAAAAAAAAAAAAAAAAAAAAAAAAAAAGAGAGAGAGAGAGAGAGAGAAAGAAAGAAAAAAAAGTTCGATGTGCACTTAAGAAGAATATATATCGTGCAGTTGTTGGGTGGAGCGTTTTGTAGATTTAGGTCTAGTAGCTTTATATTGTCACCTTGTGAAATTTTGCCTATTTGTCAAATTATTTTTGAGAGTGAGGTTTTGAAGTCTCCAACTATTGTTGCATTGTCTGTTTCTCCCTTCCTGCTTTGTTTCTGTCCGTTTCCCTTATGCATTTTGGAGATCCTTTTCTGGGTGCATATATGCCTAGTTATATCTTCCTGATAGATTGAGCCTTTCTATTATTATAAAATGCCCCTCTCTCTATCTAGTCACATTTTTTGTTGTTGTTGTTTTCTTGTCTATTTTGTGTGATATTAGTATAGCCACTCCAGCTTTCTTATGGTTGTTGGTGTGATGTATTTTTCTTCCATTCTTTTTCTCTCAATCTCTTTGTATCTTTGAATCTGAAGTAATGTCTTCTGGACGAAATATATAATTGGATTTTGTTTTTTTGCAGTTTGATTTTGTTTTCCTTTTATTCAATCTGACAGACTTTGCCTTTTGAATGGGTTGCTTTACTCATTTTCATTTTCTATTGTTATATAAATTGTTGAATTTATGTCTGCCATTTTACTTTTTGTTTGCTATGTGTCCCATGATACTTTTGTTTCTCTCTTCTTCAGTTACTGCACGCTCTTGCATTAAGTGTATTTTTCTAATGTATGATTTTAATTATTGTTTTTAACTACATATAGCTGTTTATTTAGTGGTTTCACTAGAGCTTAGCATATACACTTTGACTTTTCAATATCTGCTTCAAATTGATAATATCTTAATTTCAACTTATGTGGATGTATTATTCCTATACAACTATATTCACCTTTTCTTTTTTGCATGTGGGATTATTGCGATACATATTACAACTATATATGTCACAAACCCAAACATACATTTTTATAATTATTAGTTTATATAATTATATATCTTTTGGGGAAGCTGGGTAAAGAAGGGAGAGCAAGTATGTACTTATAGATGTTGTTATATTAACTTTATTAATTAACATTTTTGTTTCTTTTCAAAAGTTAGTTTTTTGAGAGGTGCTATGCTTTCGGCCTATTTTCCCCTTGTGCAAAATATAAGCTCAGGCTCTAGGCCTGGGAATAGGGACAGAGTCATTGCCTATCCCAACGTAGAATCTTTGACTTATAAGCTGGGGTGTGGGTGATCAAGGCCCCAGTATTCTCAGTACACTCACTCTTTTCCATGCCTTTTATCATGAGTGGGTGTGGTCCAGCCTCTTTTCCATGAGTGGATGTGGATTAGAGAAGGAATTCCCATCTCTCACTCAGCCCCAACCACATCCACTACTTAGTCTCTGCAACAGAGAAGTGAAAAATGGATGAGATATGCTGATGGACTGCCCTCCTGGGAAGGTAGTGCAACCTGCTTATGGGAGTGCTCTTGGATGCTCCCATCTGGAGTGAAATTTTAGACATGCTACACTGGGAGGAGAAAGTAGAAGTGCAGGTCATGCATAAAATGAAACAGACTTTAACTGTTTTAATTATATTTTCTTAAATAAGTGTTTTCTTTATTGGCTATGTGTCCTTAGGACTATTTCCAGAGACTCTAATTATTCGTTACTGTTATATATATATATATATATATATATATATATATAAAACATATATATATTTATATATATAACATATATATTTATATATATATTTATATATATTTGTAATTTGTAATATATAACATATATATATTTGTATTATATATATAATTTATAATATATATATTTTGTAATATATTACATATATATTTGTAATATATAACATATATATATATATATATATATATATATTTGTAATTTTCAGCCATTCTATGGGGCAGTGGGCCTATAAATCATCTCATGTTGCCATGCTGGATGTGAAACTCTTTAGAAGTTTCTATATTGAATTTTTCAGTGTTTTATGTGTGTCATCCTCCCCAAATCTCCACTACAAGAGTAGTGAAGAGTAACATATTGACCTGGCCTAGAGTGGAGGTGTGAAGGCCTGACCAGAGCCAGAAAAGAGAGCTGTAGGACAGGGAAAAGCTTCAATCCAAGGTCAAGTAAAATTATGGCTAAGGCAAAATAAATTGCAAACCATAGATGGTCCAAAAGGAAGGGGTCTGATACAACGAACCAGGTTATCCAAAACAGTTAGCAGTCTGAGCTTACAAAGTGTCTTGAGGTGACAATGGACATTGGGAGAAAGACTCTTTTAGAGTGGTAACTCACAAACGGGAAGGCTCTGACGTTGTGTCAATTCACAAAGATCTTCTAGGGTAATTTCTTGACCCAAATGAAAACCAGAATTTGTATGTACTCTATCACTTTTTGTACACTCTCATTTTTTCTTGATTAGATAATATTTCAATTGGATGAGGAATAGAAATGTGTATTTATTATTTCTTTTAATATTTTAATATTTTTGATATTTCTCATACTATTTTACTAATAAGTGTATGTATATACTATTAGAAGATCTTTTGGCTTCCTGGTAGTTATTGACTTTATTACTTTAACTATTATCTACATCCTGTTATATTTATTAATGTGATTATCAGGAGGATTTTTCTCCTTCTATAGTGTGGAATACAATTTTGGAATGTCATACTAAATAGTAATTACACATGTAATCACCTGAAAGGTTCTTCCTGCCCACTGCACAGACAAAATCAATTCACTGAGACCGTGGTATTGAGAAAGAGTTTAATTGTCCCACAGCAGCCAGGTCGGAGGACTGAAATTCTTGTTCAAATCAGTTACCAGGAAAATGTGAAGGCTAGGGTTTTTTTTTTTTTTTTTTTTTGAGGATAATTTTGAGGGCAGAGGGCTAAGGACTGGGTGCTACTGGTTGGTTGGGGATAAAATCTTAGGGGTGTGGAAAACAATTTTCATGCATTGAGCTTCCGGATGGGGGCCACAGGACCAGTTTAATCATGAGTCCCAAGTCTCGATGAAGTTAGGCCATCATCAGAATGCTAAAGTTTGGAAAACATCTCAAAAGATGAATCTGAGGTTCTACAATAGTATTGTTATCAACTGTAGGAATTAGAGGATTCACAGGTCTTGTGACCTCCAGAACAGTGGCTAAACTATGCCTACATTTTAGCAGAATTCAGGTCGCTCCCATAAGGTCTCTCATGGCCTTTCATTAGCAAAGAGGGGGTCAGTTTTAGGGAGGGTCTATTATTATATTTGCTTTAAAGTTAAACTACAAACTGAATTCATCCCCTGGTAAGCTTGGCCTGTGCCCAGGAATAAGCGAGGACCGCCAGCCTGTGAGTTTAGAGGCAAGATGGAGTCAGCCATACTAGACTTCTCTTACGATCATCATTTTTGCAAAGGTGGTTTCTCATACACTCTCACATAGACACAGATACACGCACATAAAATGACTAGAAATAGAAATAGTTCACATATCCAATGTTGAAAAATATTATTGAGTAATTTTCTATGCTTACATAGGCTGAGCTATTTTAGAAAACATACAAATCATATTTTCAAAGAAATTTAACATATCAACAATTATTACCTTTTTATAATTGTGAAATATACATGTGGTGTGTTTCTTGTCCTTTCACTCCTAATATCCTTGAAATCTCCAAGGTGAAGTGATCTTTTGTATGCTAATGATTTGGCTGATGGGTAGGGGCCCCTGGGTAGCCTCAGTTCGGGGACTGGTTGCCAGGGGAACCAACAATGAGATTTGAGGGTTGGACCTTTCATTCCTGTCCCCAATCTCCAGGGAGGGTAGGGAAGGTAAAGGTTAAGTTGATCCTCAATGGCTACTGATATCATCAGTCACGCCTGTGTAATGAAGCTTCCATAAAAACCAAAAAGGCGCAGAGTTCAAGGAGTCTGCAGGTAGATGAACATGAAGAGGTTTTCAGGAAGGTGGTTAAGAGCACATGAACATACGAAGAAGGAGGTGCACCCCAACTCCACAGAGGGAGATATTCCTGTGCTTCGTACCGTTCCAGACCTTGCCATATCTATCTCTTCTTCTGGTTGTTTATTTTTTTATCCTTTAATACATCATTTGTAATAAATCTTTAAAGTTAAGTGTTTCCCTAAGTCCTGTGAGCCACTCTAGCAAATTAATTGAACCCAAGGAGGGGATTATGGGAATCTATAACAAGCTGGTCCAAAGCACAGGCAAAATAACTTGAGGCTTTTGACTGGCAGCAGAAATCGGGCTGTCTTGTGGGACTGAGTCTTCAGTCTGTGCAATCTGATTCTATCTCTAGGTAGATAGTGTCAAAATTTAACTGAATTAGAGGGCACCAAGCTGATGTCTGCTGCAGAATTGATTGCTTTCTTGCTAGGGGAGAGAAATTCTACCATATCTGGTGTCAGAAGTGTATTGTGACAGTACAGTGAGAGAAATTGAGTTTGTTATTTTCCACTCAAAGATGAAAACAAAACAAAATAAAACAAAAAATAAGTGAGATGCAACTTTATGTATAGAAGGATAAAATGATGTAAGCTGCTCAATCCCCCAAAAAGAGGAAGGAGAGGAAGAAGAAGAAGAAGAGGAAGAAGAAGAAGGAGAAGGGGAAGGGGAAGGGGAAGAAGAAGAAGAAGGAGAAGAAGGAGAAGAAGGAGAAGAAGGAGAAGAAGGAGAAGAAGGAGAAGAAGGAGAAGAAGAAAAAGAAGGAGAAGTAAAAGAAGGAGAAGTAGGGGGAGGAGGAAGGAGGAGAAGGAGGAAGAAGAAGGAGGGGGAGAAAGAGGAGGAGGAGGAAGAAGAAAAAGAAGAAGAAGGAGGAGGAGGGAGCAGGAGGAGAAAGAGGAGGAGGAAGAAGAGGAGGAGAAAGAGGAGGAAAAGGAAGAAGAAGAAGGAAGAGGAGGAGAAAGAGAAGGAAGAGGAAGAAGAAGAAGGAGGAGGAGGAGAAAGAGGAGGAGGAATAGGAGGAGGAGGAAGAAGGAGGAGGTAGAGGGAGGAGGAGGATAGAGGGAAGAGCAGGAGGAGAAGGAGGGAGGAGGAAGGAGGAGAAGGGAGGAGGAGAGAGGAGGAGGGAGGAGGAGGGAGGAGGAGGAGGGAGGAGGAGGGAGGAGGAGGAGGGAGGAGGAGGGAGGAGGAGGAGGGAGGAGGAGGGGGAGAAAGAGGAGGAGGAAGAAGAAAAAGAAGAAGAATGAGGAGGAGGGAGGAGGAGGAGAAACAGGAGGAGGAGGAATAAGGAGGAGGAGAAAGAGGAGGAAGATGAAGAAGAAGGAGGAGGAGGAGGAGAAAAAGGAGGAAGAGGAGGAAGAAGGAGGAGGTGCAGGGAGAAAGATGAAGAGGGAGGAGGAGGAAGGAGGAGGAGGGAAGAGAAGAAGAAGAAGGAGGAGGAGAAGGAGGAGAGAAAGGAGAAGATGAAAAATAACTAAATCAATATCAATCTAGGTAAAATTAATTTTCAGAAAACAGTATCTCAAAATATTAATGAATATCTTCTTTCAGTGCTAAAAATATAATAGTATTTTTCTTCTTTGTACTTTTAGGCTTTCTTTTACATGCTTTGTAAAGTGCTTGAGTGATTGTATAGCAAAAAAACATAATGAGGTAATAAAAAAATTAGGCAGTAGTGTGGTCAATGTCACATATAGACTACTATACAATCGCTTCTCCCAGCTGTTCCCTTGACTCATGGGAGTAATCTATGCAGTGCACTGCTTTTCTGTGAGTGCTCAAAACTTCATTTTCTGAGAAGCAACCATTTGCACAGGGTAAAATATGCAGTCTCTACTTGCTGTTTCTTTTTCCTGTCCCCGTAACTCACATTCAGATGGTTGAAGTATCACATTATAATCACCTGACCCAACTTTGAAACATCGTCAAAATAATTTTATTTATAACTCATTTGAGTAGCTAATTTGGATTTCAAAATAAATTTAAGTTAAATAATAATTTGCCAAATTGCTTTCTGAAATTTGAGGGTTTTTTACTGTATAAGTTCATTCTCATGCTGCTGTGAAGAAATACCCAAAATTGGGTAATTTATAAAGGAAATAGTTTTAATTGACTCACAGTTCTGTATGGCTGAGGAGGCCTCAGAAAAACTACAGACAAGGAAGAAGACACGTCTTCACAGGGTGGCAGGAGAGAAAATGAGTGCCAGCAAGGGAAATGCCAGACACTTATAAAACCATCACATCTTGTGAGACTTACTCATTTTCACAAGAACAGCATGGGGGAAACTATTCACATGATTCAATCACCACCCACATGTCCCTCCCATGACACATGGGGATTATGGAAACTACAATTCAAGATGAGATTTGGGTGGGGACACAGAACCAAACCATATCATTCTACCCTTAGCCCCTCCCAAATCTCATGTCCTCATATTTCAAAACACAATCATGCCCTTCCAACAGCCCCCCAAAGTCTTAACACATTCCAGAATTTAACCAAAAAGTAGAAGTCTGAAGTCTTATCTAAGATAAGGCAAGTCCTTCTGCCTATGAGCCTGTAAAATCAAAAGCAAGTTAGTTACTTCCTAGATACAGGCATTGTGTAAATACACCCATTCCAAATGGGAGAAATTGGTTAAAAGAAAGAGGCTGCAGGCACCATGCATAGCTGAAATCCAACTGGGCAGTTATTCATTAAACCTTAAAGTTCCAAAATGATCTCCTTTGACTCCATGTCTCACATCTAGGTCACACTGATGCAAGAGGTGTGCTCCCATGGCCTTGGGTAGCTCCACCCTGTGCCTTTGCAGGGTACAGTCCCTTTCCCAGCTGCTTTCATGAGCTGGCATTGAGTGCCTGTGGCTTTTCCAGGTACATGGTACAAGCTATCAGTGGATCTACCATTCTGGGGTCTGGAGGACGTTGGCCCCCTTTTCATGGCTCCACTAGGCAGTGCCCCACTGGGGACTCTGTGTGGGGCCTCCAACCCAACATTTCCCTTCTGCACTGCCCTAGCAGAGGTTCTCCATGAGGACTCCATTCCTGCAGCAAACTTTTGCCTGGACATCCAGATGTTTCCATACATCCTCTGAAATCTAGGAAGAGGCTCCCAAACCTCAATTCTTGACTTTTGTGCACCTGCAGGCTCAACAGCAAGTGGTAGCTGCCAAGGCTTGGGGCTTGCACCCTCTGAAGCCATGGCCCAAGCTGTACCTTGGTTCCTTTTAGCCATGGCTAGAGTGGCTGGATTGCAGGGCGCCAGGTCCCTGGGCAGAACACAACAGGTGGGCCCTGAGCCCAGCTCAGGAAACTATTGTTTCCTTCTAGGCCTCCAGGCCTATGATGACAGGGGCTTCCATGAAAGTCTCTGACATGGCCTGGAGACATTTTCCCCATTGTGTTGGTGATTAACATTCAGCTTATGCATATTTCTGCAGCAGGCTTAAATTTCCCTCCAGAAAATAGGGGAGAAAATGGGTTTTTCTTTACTATTTCATTATCAGTCTGAATATTTTCCGAACTTTTATGCTCTTCTTTCTCTTGTACACTTTACCAGGTAAAAATTGCTTCCACCAGGTACCCTAAATCATCTCTCTCAAGTCCAAAATTCCACAGATCTCTAAGACAGGGCAAAATGCCACTGGTCTCTTTGCTAAAACATAGCAAGAGTCACCTTTGCTCCAGTTCCCAAGAAGTTTCTCACCTCTATCTGAGACCACCTCAGCCTGGACTTTATTGTCCATATCACTATGAGCATTTTGGTCAAAGTCATTCAACAAGTCTCTAGGAAGTTCCAAACATTCCTACATTTTCCTGTCTTTTTCTGAGCCCTCCAAATGGTTCCAACCTGTGCCTGTTACCCAGTTCCAAAGTTGCTTCCACATTTTCAAGTATCTTTATAGCAGCACAGCAATACTTCTGGTATGAATTTACTGTATTAGTCCATTCTCATGCTGGTATGGAGAAATACCAAATACGAGGTAATTTATAAAGAAATACCCAAGACTAGGTAATTTAATTGACTCATAGTCAATTAAACATAGCTGGAGAGTTCTCAGGAGACTTACAATCATGGCTGAAGGCACCTCTTCACAGGGCAGCAGGAGAAAGAACGAGTGCCAGGAGGGGAAATGCCAGACACTTGAAACCATCAAATCTCATGAGACTCACTCATTATCATGAGAACAGCATGAGGGAAACTGCCCCCATGATTCAATTACCTCCCACCAGATCTCTCCCACAACATGTGGGGATTATAAAAGCTACAATTCAAGGTGAGATTTGGATGGGGACACAGAGCCAAACCATATTAATTTGTAAACTATAAATGATATTAATAAATTATTCCATATACTCAACAGTGACATAAAACAGGAAGATTTTCTCAAGATTATGTAAATTTTAGAAATTTAATTAAATTTGCTTATCACTTATGGAACTGTAATTTATTAAGTCTCATAGTGCTTTGTATACATATTGAGTTAGGTAAGAGAAGTATAGAGTATAAAAAGATGGGATAGGGTACATATGCCAAAAAAGTTAATTTTAATAGTTTGTAAATGTGGCATAATGAAATGGGAAATGGATCAGTATGGGAAACACATATGCAATATAAACAAGCTCAAGGTAACTGAAATTTGAAATTGGTGTATCAGCTTCTGCTGCCTCCCCACTTCATCAATAAGACCTGTGAACTGAGAAACAGTCTCTTAAAAGGTTTTTCTACTTGTACTATTTCATTTTTTCCCCATCTTCAAGTCAGTCTTTACCTTGGAGAAGAGTGATGATTAAAGATAAAATTCAATCCCCTTTTTGCTTAGAATAACCTAAAAGACACAGGATTTGCGCCCTGCCTCCCCTCTGACCTCTTCTACCACTAGTCCTATTTCATACTCATCTCAACTACTCCATCTTCTTTCTGTTGTAAAATGTGATTTACTAAACAGCACCACTCTGGGTCAGAGCTCTAAAACAGAGTGAGAACCCCTTCTAAAGAGGACTCCCTGCACATCCTGCAACCTGGCAACACAGGAACTTGCCTTGAACCTTTGAACAGGGCGAAATTACCACACCCGCAATATCCTAGAAAACAGCTAAATCTTTCCAGGTCTGCAACTCCTCAACAGTAACAATCAATGAACTGTGAACTCAAGTACTAAGTCAGCCACCTCCACCAATGATGATTCTTTCAAAACAACTTGTGTAATTACCCTCAGCATCCTTCTAAAAATCCCTATACCCCTTCTTCTTTTTGAAACACAATTTGGCTTCTAGTCACATCTGTGTCTACTAAATTGCAATTCCCAAGACCCCAATAGATACCTCATCTTACTGCTTTGCAGTCTGGTCTTCGACCTCTTCATGGCTGTCACTATTGTGTTACAGTTTCTGCTAAATGCTCTTCCCACAGCACACCGACTCCTTCTTACTAGCTCTCCTTAGACACCTTCCCAGCCATCCTAGTTTCTACAGACTCTTAACTTTATCCCCAGGCACTCTCTAGTTCTGCCACAATGTTGCATCCCTTATAGCAGTTTTCAATACCTAAACTTATTTTGCTCATTTACCTGTTTAATTGCACATTGTCCACCGTCCTATCTGGAACTTAGGCTCTACATACGCAGGGAACTTCTTGTTCTCATCTCTTCAGTTTCCACGATAAACAGAGCTTTGCCAGACACATAACTAACATTAAATAAGAAGTGATTGTGTGAACAAAGGAACTTATTTTAATTACAAAATATTATTTCTCTGACTTCCCTTCTTCCTAAAGTCTTTAGTGAGTTCACCAGTGAATTATTGAAAAATAACATTTCACATTTCCAAAGTAAACAAAACTATTTTTATTCCTACCCTTGGCTTTATGATAATGAAAATGGAACGAGAAAGGCCAGGAGTGGTGGAAGTGTTGCGTCTGGTCCTTCTGACACCTTTTGTAATGTCTAAGTGTTGAGGAGCTTATGTTGTGCAAGTGCAATCTTGCTCTCTTCAAAACAAACGAAAAGCAATCACACTTCTGCTCTATGTAGCCTACCATAATCCTGTGACAATGCACAGTGGTACACAGTCTTTGGTCTTTGGTGTGCACCAGAATCACAGATGGAGTTTAATCAAAAGGAATCAACCTGGTCATCTAGCCATGAAAAGACATGCAGGAACCTTAAGTTCATATTATAAAGCGAAAGAAACCAATCTGAAAAGGTTGCATATTGAATGGTTCCGATTGCATGACATTCTGCAAAATAAAAACTATGCAGACAGTAAAAAGATTGTACAGCATCCTTTTGTGGATTATCAGGGAGGCAGAGACGGAGACGCAGAACAGAGGACTTTCAGGGCAATGGAATCACTCTGTATGATGCCACCTTGGTGGATATGTGTCATGACACTTTTGCCCAAACCCATAGGATGTACAGCACCAACAGTGAACCCTGATGAAACCTATGGACTCTGGTGATGATGCAGTGTCACTGTGGGTTCCCTGACTGTAACAAATGTACCATTCTGGTGGGGATGTTAAGGGAGGGGGCTGTGCATATGTGCGGCCCGAGAGTATCCAAGAAATCTCTATACCTACCTCTCAATTTTGCTGTGAACCTAACACTACTTTTAAAAAATAGAATGTCTTAAATAAATAAAAATTACCAGGAACAAAAACACAACAAAAAAGGAATTGCCCCAGTCTCGTCTCCTGGGTATTCAGTCAATTTACGGGGGATTCAGCCCCTCTGTAAATTAACTGCGTTGCACAGATGAATTGATTTACCCAAGAGGTTGAGAACTACCTCCTAAGAGATCACAGTTTCTTCCCAAGGTGGTTATTGGTAACCACAAATTCCCTGCTCAGCTTGCCATTGTCAGAGATGCTATTAGCTGAATTCAAAGGAAGTTGAGCCTTTGAACCACGTGATCTTTAGTGACAATTTCAACTTTGAGGTTTTAGAAGTATATGAACAAAAGTCTGAAAGGTTTAAATATAACTTGAATATAATTTAGTGATAGTACTATTAGGCATTATAAATCCCAGGGGTTACCGTAGAAGTGTTTTCCCTTTAAAAACAAAATTTCATTTTTTGAGAAATGAGGGTCCACCAAAACTTAGTTTGCTTAAGTCCCCGCAGCCACTCAGCCACTCTGCTATAGAATTTCTCCCAGATCCTTTCACTAATATTTTTAAAGCCTATGTCAGTTTCCTGTCTCTTGAAAAGACTAGACTTATTCACCAGTTATGTAAAGCAGCTCTGTGAAATAAAACTATGAATCAAGGTAATGCACTGAATTTCAAAGTGTTTAACTTTACTATTGGTAGAAAGTTTATGTTATTTGGGATTAGAAGTCATAGTGCTATCCATGAGATTTGTTGTTGGAAAAGAATTCCATCGCTCATTTCTGAGCTTAATCCTTGCCTCCAGAGCTTCCCCACAAGAGCAACGTGCTGCCAGGCTGTGGTGCAGCTGCAGGGCCCAGCAGCGTCTGCTCCCTCTGTGCCTCCTATACCTGCAGATCCTTCACAGTTACTGTCTCACCGCTCTGTCACTTTAAAGCACAAATCTATATAAATGTATTCCGCTTTTTCACATTCTTATTCCTAAACATTCTTAGTAGGCTGCTTAGCAACCAGAAAAGTTACGGTTTTGAATTTTTTTTCTGAAATAAGTGTAATCTCCATTTCCTGAGAGAGGTTGAACCTGATAGCAACTTCTTTCTTTATTCTCTGAGAGGTATACAACGTCAGTTATAATTTCTCTTTTTAGGGAATGAGGGAGGAAAGATAAGAATCTTTGTTTCTTACATGATTTTTTTTTAAATTATAAAAACATTATATTAAAACACTGGGTCTGAACTGACACTATTCTAGGTGATACAAAACATCATGTGGCCCTCCAGTCACAGTAGGGCCTTACGGAGATCAGGTGACCAACAGATTATTAGCTAGGGTCCAACTCACAGTGAGCCCAGGGTGCCCCCAAACCCACACTGTCGTTATTTCTGAAGTTTCAGAATGCATAATTAGAAGAGACATACGTAACAACAAGCAGAATCTCCATGTTGCTCTGTGATCTTTGAAATGGGGACTATTATGGTGTAAATAGCCAAGTGGAAGTCATTAAAACCACTTCTAATCTGAAATATAGCAAACCAAAACCACCAAACCGAAAGCAGTGCCGTCTTGTAGGGACTGCAGAGATTAATACCACCATCAAGGACTTGAAAGAGTTGGGGATAATGATTTCCACCTCATCCCCATTCCCCTCTCCTCGTTAGCCTGTGCAGAAGACAGATGGATCTTGGAAAATGGTACTGGACTATCATAAGCTGAACAAAAAGGTGAACTTTAATTGTAGCAGCTGTATTTCATTATTGAAACAATTTAACACGTACCCTGTGATTTTATTAGTTAAACAATTTAACACCTACCCTGGCATCTTACATGCAGGTATTGATCTAGCAAAAGCCCTTTTCTCCATCCTTGCTTCTAAGGCTCATGAGAAGCAGTTTGCTTTCATTTGGCATGGACAGCAATATACCTCACTGTCCTACCTCAGGGGTGTATCAGCTTTACAGCACTCTGTCACAGTCTAGTTTGCAGAGATCTTGGTTGCCTTTCTCTTTCAGACGATAGCACACTAGTCGTTTACATTGATGACATTAAGTTGATTAGACCTACTGAGCAAGAAATGACAGCTACCCTAGATTTATTTGTAAGACATTTGCATGTCAGTGGATGGGAAATAAATCTGATTAAATTTCAAGGGACTTCTACTCCAGTGAAATTTCTAGGAGTCTGTCAGTGTGTAGTATGTCAAGATAGCCCCAGTAAGGTAAAGAATGATTTATGGCATCTAGTTTCTCCTACAACCAAGAAAAACACACGAAGACCAGCTGAGGAGCTTGCTGAAGGCACAGGGAACAAGCAATGGGTACTGGAAGATGGTAGTTACAGACAACAGCTTTGACCATGTAACCAGTTACAGAAATGAGGACTGCGATTATCATGAGTCCTCCTCACTTCGTTATAAATATATCTGTGTGTGTATTAATCTATCTATCAACATTTTGTCTTTTCCCCTCTTTTATCCCTCTATTATGTATCATAAGAGGTACTGACTTTATACCATAATGGTGAAGCATTGTTAACTTTATGTCACAATATCCATTACAGAATACCAAGGAGAAGACTGAGCATCACCCAAAGGCTTGGCATACTCTCTGGGTTGTATGCAGGAAGGCTGTATCACCTTAGGTGCAGGTATGACATGGTTACTGTTTTCATTCGGAGATAAAGTATGGTTTAAGTAGATGCATCTGGGTGCCACATTGCCAACGGGTGGATTGCCAACGGGTGGATTTAAGTAGATGCATCTGGGTGCCACATTGCCAACGGGTGGACACATAAAATTAACGGGAGGTTAATTTTATGTGTCAATTTGGAAAGTGTTTTTGGATAAGATTAACATTTAAATCAGTAAACTCTGGGTTAAAGCAGATTGCCCTCTATAATGTGGGAGGCCCTCATCCAATTAGTTGAGGACCTAAATAGAACAGAAAGACCAGTTTCCCGAGCAAGAGGGAATTCTCTAGCAGATAGCCTTCAGGCGTCAACCATATCATGGGCTGCCCTGGGTCATTGACTGTCAGTCTTCATACTAGAACTGCAACAGCTTGCAGATTTGGGACTTTTCAGCCTCTGTATTCACACAAGCCAATTGCTTAAAATAAATCTCTTTCTTTGGATACACATATCCTATTGGTTTTGGTTCTCTAGAGAACCTTTACTAATGTATTACCCTACACCAACAGCATCTCTCAGAGTGCCGTCCAATGAGGATTCTTTTAACTCTTTTTTCAAACTCCTGTGATGATTGTAAGACAGAAAGCTCACATGGGTTAAATAAAAACTAAGGCCAGGTTTTTGTGAACTAGAGTAGTGTTGCCATAAATAGCAAGTGTTTGAAATCTATGGTTGCAAATGTTTTCTGTGTGTGTGCATGCGTGTGCACTTGATTATGATGAAAGCCACTTCAGCGTTAGCTAGGGATGAGACTGAAACTTCACAATTTAAATTCCTCAAATTTGAAATGTGTCAAAACAATCTCTAGTTTAATTACATTTTATCCAGTAACAGTACTTTTGTTCTTAGAGGTTTATATGTAATGTCAGGAAATAGAAATTTATCTTTGATCAATAATTGATTAAAGAGAGAATATTAACTAAAGAATATATTCTTAAATATTAGACTCTTGTTTTAATTAATAAAGCTGTAAGTCAAATAGCTTAGGATTCATTTCCACTTACTCATTTCCACAAATCATCTTGCTTGTGACCATACGAGTCCTGCAACATGACTTAAATATTAAAAGAGTCACTGTCTTGAAAATGTTGCATTTACTTCACAATTAAAAAATAAAATAGGACCCCTTTTTTTCTGTTCAGTTGTATAGAAGATTTGAGCATCAAAGTATGGGAACATTTTCTTACTTCTAATTAAAATTTCAGTAGAAGCTATTACAGGAGTATGTTAGATATCAAGTCAATGAAGATTGATTAAATCCATGGCTCTGTATAGATTTTGGGTAAAATTTAATAGTAACAGGGTTTAATACTAGACTGAAAACAATAGAGTTCTTTAAATATTATAAACATTTTAAAGTCAGGGAAAGAGTCTCCTTAAGTCTTACAGTGTTCCACTACAGTGGATAGGTTTCAGGCATGTGAAGTACAATGATTGCACATTAGACATTTTGCAGGCCTTATAGTTTATCATGGCCACCTCGGGAAATTAGCCAAAGACCCTGAAAGGAAACTAAATCTGGAATTTCAAAGTACTGAATTTTTCACAGGATGTTGATGCCAGGAGGAAATCTTCTTGAGAAAAACAGTAAACAGTAAAATTTAAAAGTAAATAGGGTTTTAGGAAACTGTAGAATAAAAAATGTGGCTGCCTTTTAGTTTGCAAGTGAACACCGAGTGCAAGATGTATTACTAATGCAAGTTGAATCCAGCATACAGCCTAATAGAACAAAAGCAATTTGCTTTATCTGACTAATTGGGGCATAAATAATTATAATGATCAGCCTTGTAGAAAATAAAAAAGACTCATTAAAGGCAGGGTGTGAACAGGAATGCAATGTTAATTTGGTTAACATTCCTAAACCCATATTGATTTTTAAATTGCCATTCTTGAATGTCCAAAGTTCAAGAATCTAGAAAAACTTGGCATAGTCCTCAGCGTTTACATTCCACAATTAACAAGCTTGATTCTTTTAAGCAAATTAGACTTCAACGAATGTTAAGTGAACTTCAGAGGTTAAAATTAGTGAGGAGCAAGGTATTTATAATATCTGTAGGCAAAGATCTTTGAAGGGAGTATGAACACTTGGGAAGCAAAGTACACCAGTTAGGATGTAGGGTGACCTGACTTGGGGTGTATTCAAATGTCTAAAAAGACCTCAACTTGATTTGACTACTAGAATTCCACCAGGGAAAAATAGTCCTTATCTTAAACTTTTCAAGTTGGCTTAAGTGCAAATCACTCCTATCAGTGATGCCAGAACCACTGCACCTTGGCAGGCTGAATTTCATGCTTTCTTTGAGCTAGTTTGATAAGAAGCAAACATTTGATGGGTGTGTGCCTAAGGACAGGCAAGCAAGGAAGAGAAGGAGGAAAAACTCAGTATAAAAATAATTTCCCTACTTCCTATTTTCCTACTTTGCCTTGGGCTGAAGATGTTAAAATTGTAACATGGAAATCAGAACTATCTGTTGACAGGATAAGTTAGCGAAATGGACAGAATTCATCAACAGAAATAATGAATTTTAGAACCTGCCTTAAATCATGAAAAAAATATATATATAGGATGCCTACTTTTCTTGACAGAGAGATGATATATTGTATTTTAATGCTTGGGTATTTCCTGACATTTTCTTTTCCTTGAACATATTTTTCATTAGTGCTACCATAGTGTATATTCAGATTTTTGAAGACTAATTTACAAAGAAAGATGCTCTAAAGAGTTTAATGATATACAATAATGCTTATCACAAGATGACCTGATACTTTGCAGTGGCACGATCTTGGCTCACTACAACCTCCACCTCCTGGGTTCAAGCAATTCTCCTGCCTCAACCTCCTGAGTAGCTGGGATTACAGAAGTCCGCTACCATGCCCGGCTAATTTTTGCATTTTTAGAAGAGACGGGGTTTCGCCATGTTGGCCAGGCTGGTCTTGAACTGCTGATCTCATGATCCACCTGCCTTGGCCTCCCAAAGTGCTGGGATTACAGGCGTGAGCCACCGCACCTGGCCGATGGTCTGATCCTTTCTATTAGAAAAAACTTCTCATTAACTCATTGTTCAGTGTGATTCTGGAAATGTGGAAAAGTAAAACTTGAGCTTCTGGCTGAGAAAAAAAAAGGTAATTATTTTGCTTTATGGAGTTCATTTTCAGTCCTTATTTGTTTACCAATTCTTCTGGTGTACAAATCCACTTATACGTTGTTGAACTACTTGGGCAAGAGCTAAGAGCAGAATGACACCAGTTATTACTAAAGAAGTTGAAACTTGTAAACCAAAAATAAAATTCTAAGCACTTGATTTGACAAGTGGAATTCCACCAGGGAGAAACAGTCCTTATCTTAAACTGGTCCCCAACTGAATGGGCCTCTCCTTTCTACCAAAGACAATCCAAAGTTAACCTGTAAATCAAGCTCAGGCCATAATAGTTAGGGTGAGCAGGACGTGTATTATGCCCTCTTCTCTTTAGAATTCAGGCACCACTGACCAACATTAATGTTAAAGCCAAGATCTTAAGACTGACAAACAGCATCTTCATGGCAATAAGATACCAACATGACAGAGAACAGGTCCTGAAAGAAATCAAAGCATTTTACCCCCAAATATATTTTTTGACATATTTTGAAATGACTCTGCAAGGTTTTCTCTTGTGGGGAAAATCTGCATTCTGTGGAGATCCACCTTTCCCTTCCAGGGCCTTTCCCTGATCCAGGAGAGAATGAATTAAGAGCTTGGCACCTTTTTAAGTCTGATAAGAAACATTAATAATCTATTCTCCCTGAAGCCTGCCACCTGGAGGCCTCATCTGCACGATAAAAACCTTGGTCTTCACTATGCCTTATCATAACCCAGACATTCCTTTCTACTGATCCCAGGTCTTTAGATAATAATTTAACTATCTCAATCAATTGCCAATCAGAAAATCTTTGAATCCACCTATGACCTGGAAGGCCCCACTTTGAGTTGTCCCCCCTTTCCAGACTGAACCAGTGTACACCTTACATGTATTGATTAATGTCTTATGTCTCTTTAAAACTTATGAAACCAAGTTGTAGCCCAACAACCTTGGGCACATGTTCTCAGGACCCCCTGAAGCTGTGTCATGTCTCATAGTCCTCATACTTGACCCAGAATAATTCTCCAATGTTTTACAGAGTTTTACCCTTTTTGTTGACAAACTCTTGTTGAGAACTTCCATCTGGACCAAGATCATCTATAAAACAAATGACTTAGTATTGACATGGAAACAGAAGAGCAATAAAATACTTAGAACAAAGCCTGGCGTATAACATACACTTTGCAATGTCTGTAATCATTGGCTTCTAGTGTACCTGTTACCAGAAAGGGGACCTGATCCAGACCCCAACTGAGGGTTCTTGGATCTCTCTCAAGAAATAATTCAGGGCAAGTCCACAGTGCAAAGTGAAAGTAAGTTTATTAAGAAAGTAAGTTTATGAAGAAAGTAAAGGAATAAAAGAATGGCTACTCCATAGACAGAGCAGCCCCGAGAGCTGCTGATTGCCCATTTTTATGGTTAGTTCTTGATGATATACTAAACAAGTGGTGGATTATTCGTGTCTCCCCTTTTAAGACCATATGGAGTAACTTTCTGATGTTGCCATGGCATTTGTAAACCGTCATGGCACTGATGGGAGTGTAGCAGTGAGGACGGCCAGAGATCACTCTCGCGGCATTTTGTTTTTGGTGGCTTTTGGCTGGGTCTTTTACTGCAACCTGTTTTATCAGCAAGGTCTTTATGTGCTGACCTCCTATCTCATCCTGTGACTTAGAATGCCTTAACCATCTGGGAATGCAGCCCAGTAGGTTTAGCCTCATTTTACTCAGCTCCTGTTTAAGATGGAATTGCTCTGGTTCATATGCCCTTGACATACCCATCACCCGAGTATTAAATGGTGTACACAATAGATAATTTTTTAACCCTCACCCTTCTCTCCCTTCCTTCCCTTCCCCCTTTTGAAGTCCCTAGAGTCCGTTCTCTCCATCCTTACATCCACATGTACCCTTTGTGGGCATTTATTGGAAACGGTTGTTTTGTCTTTTTTTGTACTGGTCTCAGATGAGACCACTAATGAGTAGGCAGACAAGGCTCTGCCCACAGGCTCTCGGGGTTTCAAGTGTCTGAATGTCAGTTGGATATTTATTTCTAGGTGTGATCAGACCATTGTCAACCAGCTAAAAGCATTTAAAAGTTTGTTTTGTCCAGAGTTTATGGTCTTTATGGTGGGTAACCGTGTTCCACCTGAACATATGTCTTGTCCGTTTTCTAGAGCAAGCCATTCTGAACATTCTACAAGCCAGGGGCATATGTGCAGAGATAAAATTTCCTACCCTCTGCGATTACTGCCTTAAGCTGCATCCTAGCATCCATGAAATAAGAGACACAAACAATATGACTTGAACTTTAATGTATACACAGATCACCTGGAAAGCATGTTAAAATGCAGATCCTAACCTAGTAAAACACGTGTGGATCCCACATTCTTCATTTCTGATAATTCCCCAAGTGATGCTGATGACACTGGCCTATGGGCATGGCAGGTAGCCAGTAGGCAAAGTCAGAGTAGCAAGGGTATATTCTTTTTTCTAGCATTAGGTCATTCATTTATTCTATAAATTTGCATTCTACACCCATTACATGCCAGGCACTGCTAGGCACCTATAAGACATGCATTAACAAGAAAGACAAAAATCCTTATCTTCATGGAACTTGCATTTTAGCAGGGGAATAAATGATAAAAAATAACTATAATAGATACATCAACTATACAGTACTATGGAAGACCATAAATGCTCAGACAAAATATAGAGATGGGTAAAGAGATTTTGTGGTACAGGGTAGGGCACAGGTTTCAATTTGAATAGGATAGCTAGGACCTTTTGAACAGTGGGAGTGACAGATATTTGGATTCTGGATATAGACTCCAGAGAGAGTTCATCTGGATGCGTCAAGCATTGGCAAACAAGAGATGCAATCTCTTTCTTTTGAGTTTGTGCAAATATTGAAAACACTAAGTCCCACAGAAAGAGCTCTGCATCACCCACTTGGCAGTTCATGCAACTTTTCCATGATATTTTGAGTTCAGATTCTCTTTTTTGTTGTTTTATAGTTATTTTATGAGCCCATGTGAACAGTTGCCATTTTAAAAATAAGATTTTTCCAGCTTGAATATAAAGTTCACTATTTTCTCACTTTAAACATTTGAGGATGATCACGTTTGCCAACTCTGAGATTCAATTTCTGTTAAATTATACTTTAAAACCTGTAATATATTCAAATAAATTAATACAAGGTAATTCATATATTAAATGTTCCCTTGCAATTAGTCTCTGGAACTTGGAGGTCTCATGACAATCTGACTAATAACAAGTCAGGTGCTGAGTGAAGCATGCTATAAAGATTATAATTCAGTGCACTCAAAGTGAGTGTTAATCAATTCTGTGACAAAATTAGAAGTTACAGACCATGATCATCTATTCAGAGACTTAAGAGTTCATGGAGGCAAAATTGTTTGGCAAACACAGTCTTACCTCCTAGTTCCCTTGGCGGCTGTAAGTCATCAGGGGTGAACTAACTGCTTACTCTCCAGTTTTATAATATGGATTCAGTGCCCTTGGGATAGATGTCCAGCAGGTACACCCACAGCCTACTGGGAAGCATCTGTGACTTCTTGTGCAAAACAGCCCAAGTAAACAATTAAATAGAGAAATTATAAAACCTTCATTTTGTTTTCTTTTTCATTTTGGACAAATGCACACCATTACTTAGCTTATGTCCAGCTAAGTGGAAATCAGAGACAAACAATAAATTGCTAGGTGATAGGGAAGTTTGATAATAATGTGGATATTTTAATGGAAGAGAGTATTCATTAATGACTAGGCAGAGAGCTGCATTTGCCAAAGATGTTGAAGGTAGGACATTGTGTCAATGAAGAATTAAGCTCCAAACTGATGTTCTGAGGGCTGAACTCACTACCCTGTCTTATCTACCTCACATTGCTCCTGGGATCTCCTCTACCACCTACTTGGGACTGCATCCTCATTGTTAAAGACTCTGCTGTAAAACTATGCCTACACAACAGTAATTCCTTGCTGGGATTTTTATTACTCCTGGCTTGGTATTGTTCCCAAAGTATCATAAAGGACCATACTGATGCAATAGTAATTTTGTGGTGCCCCAAATGGTTTTGGATGCCTGGTATTTACTACGGAATTTGAAGGTATATATATTGCTCCAGGGCACAAAGATAGAAAAGAGAACTTATATTTCTTCAATCCTCAGATGCCTTCCTGAATTATGAAAATGCACAGTATTGCACTGCATAAAAGAAAATTGAGTTAAGAACAAGGCTTAAAAACTTTATAATTGAATAGCAATCCATGCCCATCAAGAGTGAGTTAGGAAAGAAAATGTGAGTCCAGTGTCCCTGCTTGAAGACCTTCACCTAGTCTAATCACTGATGCTTTCTTCAAAGAAAATTATTATATTCCCCAGTAAATGCCAATACCATACCAATAAGGGTCTTCTTCTCTGGGCAGTCTGAGCACAAGGTGCTTGATTGGTACCCATGGTCATACAACGCTCAGGAACATCCTCACACACCTTGCTAACTTCCTGCCATGAGATTTCACCTCAGCATTCCAATTCATCTATCAACCACTCACACTCTGTTTGTTCAGCAAGTGTACTTTCGATTTATTTTATTTTATTTTTAGTATTTTTTTTTGAGATGGAGTCTCGCTCTGTTGCCCAGGCTAGAGTGCATGACGCAATCTCGGCTCACTGCAAACTCTGCCTCCTGGGTTCACACCATTCGCCTGCCTCAGCCTCCCCGGTAGCTGGGACTACAGGTGCCCGCCATCATGCCCAGCTAAATGTTTTGTATTTTTAGTAGAGACAGAGTTTCACTGTGTTAGCCAGGATGGTCTCAATCTCCTGACCTTGTGATCCACCCGCCTTGGCCTCCCAAAGTGTTGGGTTACAGGTGTAAGCCACTGCGCCCGTCCTGTACTTTCAATTTCAATACTTCCCTCTGCCTATACCTGTCACCATTTAAGTGCCATTAAAATAAGCAGCAGGCAGAATCCAACACTGTCTACTCCTGTACCTATCACAATTCAGCGCGTAAAGCCTTCTCTACTACATACCAAGGGAAATTCTTCAGATAGGCCGGCGGGCCTGGATATCAATAAGCAATGTTTTTCTAAAGAAGAGACACGATACAGCAGTTGGTCAGGAGTCAACCTCAGAAATCAAGCTGCCTAGCTACAAAGCTACCCTCCATAACACACTAGTTTGGGCAAGTTATGGACCTCCTCTCTATTCCCTTGACCGAAAGCTGGTGATAAAGTAGTACTCACGTCATATTCCTCTTGTGGGAATTAATAGTTAGTAACTTATAGAATTTTGAAAACTGGGCTTGGCACAAAATATGCACACGGTAAATATTACTTACTGTATAACCTATTTCCCATGATATTGCAAAATCCACGGGATAAAGGAACTTTTCTATTTTGCCCACTGCTATTTCACCAGAACAGAGTGCCTGCCTTATATCAGATGTTCAGAAAATACTTATGGAATGAACAAATATAGTTTTATTATTGACAAGGGTTGATATTTTCACTTATGCAAAACTTTGTTCTAAACAACACTGGGGCCGGGCGCGGTGGCTCAAGCCTGTAATCCCAACACTTTGGGAGGCCAAGACGGGCGGATCACGAGGTCAGGAGATCAAGACCATCCTGGCTAACGTGGTGAAACCCTGTCTCTACTAAAAAAATACAAAAAAACTAGCCGGGCGAGGTGGCGGGCGCCTGTAGTCCCAGCTACTCGGGAGGCTGAGGCAGGAGAATGGTGTGAACCTGGGAGGCGGAGCTTGCAGTGAGCTGAGATCCGGCCACAGCACTCCAGCCTGGGGGACAGAGAGAGACTCCGTCTCAAAAAAAACAAAAACAAAAACAAAACAAAACAAAAAACAACAACAAAAAAAACAATTTTGGGATTCAAATATGCAGTGTTCATAATCCCTGTTTCCAGAAAGTTAAGGAGGTATATGGTACTAACAATGTAATCCTCCTTTTAAAAACATAACACTCACTAAATATAACTTTATTAGGTTATTTTCTAAATGTGTGTAAGGGAATAATTTGTTAACAGTTTGATAGAGTAATATTTATAAATGAATAACACATTATGCAAAATCATATGAAGCAATACATTTATCCCATGGGTATTATCTTTGAAAGTTAGTACAATGTTCTGTTTTAAAAGAGAAGTTAAAAAAATGGCTTTTGACAGGGACAGGGTCCCTCTACATAGAAAAGTTGTTTTGTTGGAATCAAGATCAAATAAGTTTCTGTCAACACATACTGCCAAAAAATTTAAAAACAGGAAGTAATCTGGAAATTATGTCAAAGGGAAAGAAATATAGTTGTTTCTGCAATGAGTGTCAGGGATTGTTCATCCTATTAGATGATGCATTGTAATCTGAACAAACCAAAGTTCTTTAAGGTGTGATCATCAAACCTTAAACCACTCACTGATTACCCTGCAGCCACAAGTATTATTAGGCAGTGGATGCTACAGAAAGCCTGGAATCTAAGATCGTAGAGTCATCACTTTTTCTATCTTCATGGCCTGACAAATTATGCCAAAGAATAAAATGTTCCTCTAGAGAGTACATTTTTTAAAAACTATGTAATCTTCACTTTCAATGAATGGCAACTACTATGTTTTCCATTAAACTTTAAAAACTATTATTTTACTCAGTGTGCTAAGAAGGGGATCAGGACTGTATCTTTGCCATATAGTCATTGGTTCTGGGGGAGAAGATGAAGGCTACATCTTAGAAGAGTTGCTACCTCTTACCTAGTCACCTTAGATATTTGCAAGAACAATTTCCTTGACATATAGGCTTTGTTACTCTTTTACTGTTTTGGGAGGCAAGGTGTATTTCATTAAGTACCTGAATATATCTCTTCTCTCTGTGTCAACATTGCTGACTGCTTCGTGGTTGATACTTCCAAGTATTATTGCGCTGATCACCCTGTTGCCCTCCTGCTGGTCTATACCATGAACTACATTCTCCTAACTCATGGTGTGCTTTCAATCCACTGAGGGATGGGTTCATTTCTGATCCACTAACAGAAAAGACAACTGCACATATGTCTACATGCAACAGGGAATACTCTAGATACTATTAAGAAGATATTTGCTAAATTAATTTCTTATTTACAAATGGCAGTAAGTTCACATTGAGCATGAGCATAAATTCTGTTACAATTTAGAAAAAAGCATGATTATACAAGAGGCTCAAATTATTATTTCCAGTTTTTAGGCATTTGAATGGTGCATTAGAACAAATAACAACTACTCAGGCTTTCCTTACTTAACATACAATCAAAGGGTGGTAGGTGTAAATTATGGGAAACATAGGTATTAGATATAATCTATAAGGTCTATAAAAATATTTTGTAAAATACCACCTTCCTTAATCAACTAGTTTACCACATTTTTCTTCAAATGCAGCATCATAAGTTTTGTGTCAGGAGTTATTAGTGTTGGTATACTTATTTTATAAGGAGTACTTTGATATAGCGAAGATTGGGTAATGGATTAAATGCTTTAAAAAATGGTGTGCTCCCATGAAATTGATGTATTTATGTAGACAAAAGAAAATACCAGAGAGAAAATAATATGTCTTGGTACTGGAAATCTGTATAGCCAGTAATCAGTAATTAGGTTATTGCCAAAAACAGGCTAGATAAATTAACTTGGATTAATGTTGTAAACTATGATTTTTTTAATACTCTTTCAGGGCGCACTGCTGATTCTGTAAATAGAATCTTGAAATGTGACAAAATACATGATTTAAAAGTGGCAATGGTTCGCCTGGGAGACCTCAGCATTTCCAGATGCTTCCCAGGTACAGTCTGAAGTTATGAACAAGGAATGGCTTAATGTCTTAATTGATGAGTCTTCTAGTCAATTAACAAGGTAATGAAGTAAAACTTGTTTATGTGCAGCCAGTTTCAGAGGCAATGTATTATAAACTATAAATACCAAGTAATGAGAATTTTTAACACGAACACCTTAGGGCACATACATCCAATAGCATGACATTTTCTTCAAGAGTTGTGCCGGGAAGTAAAAGATGAACAACTGTAGATGGTCTAAGGTCTCTTCCAGGGATGTCAACAATGTCCATGTTATAGCCTCTGTTCTGGTGTGCACCCTGGGGTTAGAGTGCTGTGGAGCAGGTATGCTCAGCCTTGAGCATCGTGTGAATGCTACCGCACCACTGAACTTTGCACTGGCTAAGTCCATAATGGATGCATGCTCCTGGGCAGGTGAGGGGTTCTAGCACGTATCTGGACAATGGGCCATGATGGTCAGCTCCAACCCTACACAGAAAGGACTGGACCTGGAGAGGACAGTTACCCTATTGTCATTCATATTGTGCTCCTGCTGGTGAAAGATTTTGAGCCAGGAAGCTTTTCACTTTCCTGTGATAATGTTACTAATCTCTCTGCTTGTTCTGATTTTGTAGTTTCTTTAGCAAAAAGAGTTTTTACAGATTTACCCATTAGCTATGTATGCCACATTTCCATCCACTAATATAATACTTAGCAGAAGGAAATATTTTTGAAGTATTTGTGTTATTTTCACTTTTTTTTCCCTAACTAATGAAGAAAAGGTAGTGTGAATTGAATAATTAAGAATTGGTTCTGCAGCTCTACATTTGCCAATATAAAAAAATTTAAGGGGCTGAATTATTCAAAAGCAAATTTAGCATGAAGTTTAGAATCTGAATATGTATTTGTTGAGTAAACTCATGGAAAACATTTATATTACCTATTGAATCAGAAAGGGATGTATAATCTACAGGAACTTCTGAGGTATATAATAATAATAACTGTACCCACTAACTTCATAATATAATAAGTCTTTCTTTCTTTCTTCTTTCTTTCTTTCTTTCTTTCTTTCTTTCTTTCTTTCTTTCTTTCTTTCTTTCTTTCTTTCTTTCTTCTTTCTTTCTTTCCTCTTTCTCTCTTTCTTTCTCTCTCCTCCCTCCCTCCCTCCCTCCTTTCTTTCTTTCTTTCTTCCTTTCTTCCTTTCTTTCTTCCTTCCTTCCCTTTCCTTTCCTTTTCTTCCTCTCCCTCTTTCTTTCTTTTTCTTTCTCCTTTTCCTTCCTTCCTTCCTTCCTTCTCCTTCCTTCCTTCCCTTCCCTCCCTCCCTCCCTCCCTTCCTTCCTTCCTTCCTTCCTTCCTTCCTTCCTTCCTTCCTTCCTTCTTTCTTTCTTTCTTTCTTTCTTTCTTTCTTTCTTTCTTTCTTTCTTTCTTTCTTTCTTTCTTTCTTTCTTTCTTTCTTTCTTTCTTCTTTCTTTCTCCTTCCTTCCTTCCTTCCTTCCTTCCTTCCTTCCTTTCTTTCTTTCTTTCTTTCTTTCTTTCTTTCTTTCTTTCTTTCTTTCTTTCTTTCTTTCTTTCTTTCTTTCTTTCTTTCTTTCTTCTTTCTTTTCTTTCTTTTCTTTTCCCTGAGACAGTGTCTTGCTCTGTCACTCAGACTGGAATGTAGTAGTGCTATCATGGCTCACTGTAGCCTCGAATTCTTGGGCTCAATTGATCCTCCCACCTCAGCCTCCCAAATAACTGGGACTGGGATCATAGGCATACACCACGAGGCCTGGTTATTTGTTTGCATTTTTGATAGAGATGGGGTTTTGCTATCTTGCCTAGGGTGGGCAAGCAATCCACCCACCTCATCCTCCTAAAGTGCTAGAATTACAGGCAAGAGCCATGGTGCCTAGCAAGATTTTTTTCTAAAAGTACATGATAAACACTTGTGTTTTCTTTAATGCTACAGCAGATGAGTTTTTGGAAGTGGAGAAATTTAGTATTGAATTACTCAAAATGTACCTACTGAAGAGAACATAGACCAACACAAAAAAAGTATGACAGTATATAAAAAGATAAATCTGAAGAAGAATAAAACTTATCTAAAAACACATGAAGTACTGTACAAATACTAGCATACTTGGGGTTACCCCCCCCCACATGAAATCTGGGGCTTAGACTCCAATTTCTATTGTAACTGCTTCTGTTGATTTTGGCTGTCCAGAGAATACCCACTCTGCCAATATTTTGAGCTCAGACTTTCAGCCTCTAGAATTATGAGAAATAAATTTCTGTTGTTTAAGCCATTCAACTTATAGTATTTTTTAAATTGCAGCCCTAGCCAACTAATACGACTGCCCAACACAATGTTCTTTTAGAACATGTTACCACGTTTTGAAATGAAGCAAGTCTAGAATAATAGGAAGACAACAATAACAAAACATTGATGAAACTAGTAATCAAAGTTCAAAACATGTTTTAACTTTTTCTAGTTCTCAATGCCCCATTCAAATCTCATATACCTAGCTGGCGCTTCAAGTTGAATTTTCTAGTTTGGTGACCACCTTCTATGTCATAAACTCAAACCCAGAGAAACATCTGTTTGTTAAACCTTTGTTTGTTAGAGTTTCTGGAAATGACCTTCTCTTCCTGGTCCTTCACACTTAGAGATGTGAGTAATGCCAGCAGAGTGTCCTGACCTCTTTAGTGGTCAACTCCAAACTCTCAACAAAGGGCATCCCTTCTTATATCTGACTGTTATATTAAAGGTTTGTCTTCTGCTTGAAGTATTGGAAAAAGAGTAGAATCAGGAGGAGATATTTCAGAATCAAAAAAGAAATGTAAATCACTCAGAGGAATATGAAAAGTATTAGGAATCAGTGAAGTGCAAATAAAATCATTCAGTTCTTATAGTTTATCAAATTGACAAAACATTTAAAAAATAAACACTTCCTGGTTCATGTATGTGTTTCACTCCTCCCCAGTGACAGCTTTGCACGTGTCCGTCCCTCTCCCAGGAAGACTCTGCACCTTGCTCTGCCATCTCTTCTAAGCTAATGCCCTGTCAGCTTTGAAGTCTTACCTTAAGGGAACATTTGCACCTTGCCCATTTCTAGGTATGCTTTACACAACCCTTTATATGTTTTCCTATCTCACTTCTCAGACTAGTAGTAAAACACATAATGGTATAATTACCTTTCTGGCTTTTATTTCTCTGAATATATTTTTAGGTATTTTGTTAGCGATGGGTCTACATTCACTTTCTCTTTTGAAGTTAAGTAATTGTGAACAGTCTAATGCTTGTGACCTGTTTCTGATTGAATGGAGAAGTAATTGTCACATCATTACTGAAGTGGTCCATCCTGTTCCCACTGATCTGCAAAGCCTTCTTTGTTATAGTTCATGTTTTCATACAAGAATGAGGCTATTTTTGAATACTGTTTCAAGGGTCTGTCTACCTATTCCTGCAACTACTCCAAGTTTCAAATATATAAATTTTAACATATTTAATATCTGCAAAGGTGATTCTTTCCATATTTACTTCTAGAAAAAGTTTAGTCATTATCTCTTTATCCCCTACCTTCAATGTCTGTGTCCCTTTTTGCAGGAGACCTGATAAGTCAGATGTTTTATTTTTGTATTCTGCCTTCTGTTTCATTTCCTGTCTTTCTGTATTACAACCCGGATATTTTTCCTCAATGGATGTATATTCCTGCCCATTGATTTTTCTTATGTGTATGTATTCTGCTGTTTAACACGTCCACTGAGAATACAATGTCAATTGTCACATTTTCCATTTCTATACATTTTATTTGGTGTTTTTTTTTCATTATTCCTGGGCATCTTTTATTATCTCTTACTTAAGGTTTTCATTTTCTTTTTTATTTACAAAAATATATTTATATGTGTATATACAAATATATAGAATATATATTTTATTCTATATTTTATAATTCCAAAATCAGCAGGCACTAGAAAAGCTGGATTTTGCTGTTTATGATGACTCTCAATACTTGATTTATAATTTCTGTGATTTTAATTGTGAACTCATCAACTGTATCATTTGTATGTAGGATATGTTTAAGAAGTGGGGTTAAGGGCAGGGCGCAGTGGCTCATGCCTGTAATCCCAGCCCTTTGGGAGGCCAATGCAGGCAGACCATGGGGTCAGGAGATAGAGACCATCCTGGCCAAGACACTGAAACCCGTTCTCTACTAAAAAACACACAAAAAATTAGCTGGGTGTGTTCACGGGCGCCTCTAGTGCCAGCTACTCTGGAGGCTGAGGCAGGAGAATGGCGTGAACCAGGGGGGAGGCAGAGCCCGCAGGGAGGCGGAGCCCGCAGGGAGGCGAGATGGCACTCCAGCCTTGGCAACGGAGCAAGACTCCGTCTCAAAAAGCAACAAACAAACAAACAAAAAGAAATGGACTAAGAAAATTTCTTTTTGTCAGCTACATTTGGAAAATAATAATTAGGAACTGTTTTCACATTAAATTGTTTATTTGTTTTGCTTGTTTTTTGTTTGGTTGTTGAGATCATGCAAATGTTGTGAATTTTGGCTCCAATCTTTCATAAGGTTGTGGTGTGGCTTCCCAGTCGAGATTGCTTCCCCTTCTCCACCCAGGGCCAAGGCTGAGATGGGCAGGTTTCCCTGATCCCTCTCTTTGTGGGATTATTACTACTACTCTTATTATTATTACTTGTATTTCAGTTCTTATCAAAATGGCATCTTTACGTGGGGCCCCAGATACAATATCTGCTCATGTTCATTAAAACTAGAGTGACTCTATATCATGGTTTTCCTTTGATATTGCAGGTTCTATTCAGATTAGCATTTGTTGTAAATTTTTAAAAAATAAAATACTGTGTTTTGTTGTTGTTGTTGAATTCGAGTAGGTTGTTATAGGCTGTTTACCAAGTGGCTGGGGGAGGTAGTTGTGTGCAGTTAGGTGCCAGCCATTCCCTCTGCATATGCCTAAACACCCTTAGGTGCATGAGAAAGGCCCCAGCATGTTCTTCTTATAAGACACATGTTTGCTGGGGCCTGTGCAGTATTATTCTACATTAATGTTGCTGTTATTGTCTAGGCTCCACTGCTATAAAAAAATCAGAGTTAAGTGATAACTTTTATACTAGTGTCATCAGTTCTTCAAATAGAGAGTCCACTACCTAATAATGTTTTCATTTTTTTCTCAGGTGATTCAAGAAAGCTTTTTGGTGTTTATTCTGTCTAAAGTGAAATAATTAATATTATTGCGAATGGTATTGCAATTATAAATTCAGATAAAAGTTCAATATATATATATTTTTAAAAACAAATATTTCTTGGTTATCCAAATCATCCTAAAATAAATGTTTTTCTTATTATATTAAAAAATCTCTGGAGCAGAAATGCACTTTAATTGGTTGTTATAAAGATATAATTCATTCTGTGTCCAAACCAACTACACAATTCTACCAATAAAAATCAAACCCGCAGTTGATATAAACATGTTACACACACACATTTATTATAGCTCAACTATACAACTACCAAATGCATAATGAAAATTCCATTAAGTCATATAGGTGAATAGATAGATAGATAGATAGATAGATAGATAGATAGATAGATATGACCTATCTATTCATGTATAGGTGTCTACAATAGCATTGGACAGTATTTAATGAGAGTCTTCCAAAATTTGATTTCATACTATTTAAATTCTGTGGGACAATTGTAGTAACATTATTAAATAACTAAAAGCCCACATACTTTCAGCCTTAGAAATGTGTAATTATTGAAAACAAATTCTAGAAAGAGGAACCACTAAAATTTACCTGAAATAAAAAAGCAGCAGGAGGCCATGTGCTGTGGTCCACACCTGTAATCTCAGCACTTTGGGAGGCTGAGGACAGTGGATCACTTGAGTCCAGGAGTTCCCTACAAAAAAAAAAAAAAAAAAAAAAAAAAAAAAAAAATTAGTCAGGCATGGTGATGTGTGACTGTAGTCCCAGATACTTGTGTGGCTGAAGTGGGAGGATCACCTGAGCCTAGGAGGTTGAGGCTGCAGTGAGCCCATGATCACAGCTCTGCACCCCAGTCTGGGTGACAGAGCAAAACCCTGTCTCAAAAAAATAAAATAAAATAAAAAGACACTGGAGGAACTGAACAAATTAAATCGTATAGCACAAGTGATAGAAAAGCATAACTTTTTTTTTAAAGAACACTTTGGAATCTGTAGGAAAAATCTTCTGATAGAGTGCTCATAATCATTTGTGTTTTGTGGCTAAATATAATTAATTTGAGAGGTCTATAATTTTACAAAATCTAAACATTTGCTGAATCAGCCAACAGAAAACAAATAGTTAACATTTCTGGTAAATTTTATTGTGAAATAGGAGAATATGTGAGACATAGGTTTTCTGGAAGGCAATAATCAAATATATCTGTAAAAACATTTGAGCTGAAATATTTAGACATTTCAATAAGAAAAGCATTTGAATTGACAATGCACTCCATTTAGTAGCTTTGATTTCTTGAGCTCATGAGTTGTCTCAGCCTTCATAAAGGAAACACTTTTCTTGTGGCCTCAGAGGTGAGTCAGTAAAGCTGTCAACATTTACAATTTCAATATATTTTGACATTGTGTCACCATTTATCATAAATTGTAACTTTGAAGAGGATTGCAGATATTTTTCCAAAAACTGATTAAAAATAGTGAGAACATGTTTTAAACCTTACGATCTTCAGAACTATATCAGTGGGCTAGTATCAGAGACACATTTAGCTGAGAAACTAATCATCATGTATGTTTGCTGAACTAGTTGACAAAATTCACCTCTGCCATCAAAGAAAGTCCAGCAAAAATAAATAGTATGGATGAAACTCATAAGACATGTTAAATGTAGGCAGTAAATGGAAAATTATATAATAATCCATGAGATGTGTACGTAAGTTAAGTGGAACGTCAGCGTGTGGAACATAGGAAGGGATGGGAGGACCAATAGGAAGTGTATTCTTAAGACACTGAAGGTTGATGAGGCCTTGGTGATCACAAGGTCTTAAACTGAACAGTCGTTGGTGATGCGACTCTGGGCCAGTGAATACAGATGAGATCCATACCTGCTCAGCAGGTTAAACAGAGAGCCACAACTGTGGCCAGCTATATTTGTCCTGCTTCTTCAAAAGAACAAGTCTGTGATGCTCTGGCCACCTTCCGGCTGATCAGCCAGTTTCTCAACCTCAACTCTTGTTCTTATAGCCACAATAGCAACGGGAGTGACAGACCCTGCAGTCATGGTACCAGCACCTCTGAGAACATGTGTGCGTTCCCGCACAGAGGCTGTGTGAGCTCCGCACCCTTTGCTCTCTTACAATGAGCCTCCCTAGAATGCACCAGGAAACAAGGCTGAAAGGAGAAAAAGAGAAAGAAGAGAATCAGAAAAATTGACTGTTTAGTCAACAGGCAAATTAACCTGCACAAGACTAATATTTAATTTGGAAGTGACCAAGTTAGCTTGAAGAAAATTAGCTAGTTTCACTGTTGAGAAGTCATAGGAGCTCATAAGAAAGTTGAACATAATTACAAAATTATGTATATTTCTGCACATTGAGGTTCTGATTGTGAGTTCCAGTCCTCCTCTGTTTGTGTGTATGTGTGGGTAATCATAACAAAATTACTAACACTTTTGTCTGGTGGTGAGATTTCAGGTAAATTTTACTTTGTATTTGATATCTTCATCCACATATAAATTAACCACAAGGTAAATGTATGGAATTTGTAGCTTCACTTAGTATACTCTCTGTAACATTTAGCTTTTTAAAGAAATTTAATTGCTAAATATGAAAGTTAGACAAAAACTCTGTCCCAATGTGGTGTATTAAAGTCAACAGAAGTAGCACGCTTGATCAATTTTGCTGGAACATGAAAGAGTTTCTTAATCAAATCTATTAAGTCATAATTTGGTCTGTTTCTGGATGACTTCTGTTGCTTTACTTTGTGGTTTCCTGGCTTTTCTTCTACTTGCTTGTCTTTTCAATTTGGTGACCTATTCAATGGAGAGTCCTATAGAAAAGCTCTGAATGAAATTCTCAAGCATATATAGGATGTGTCTGGCAGGTGCCAGAGACAGCTACCAATACACAGAGTCAAGCCAGATTTAGAAATCATCAGACAAATGAAGACGGCCCCATTAAGGCAGAGGTCAAGGTTGAACGTGCCTGGCCAGCAGCCATCCCTCCCGTCCTGCACTTCCTCGGATGCTTCTTTGAAGGGGTTTGGTGGCCACTTCAAAATTCTTTCGAAGTTGGTTTTTTCTTCTCCCTGGAATTGTCTTTGTAAAAAAATAATTGTTACTTTTTTATTAATTATTATTTCTTTTATAGTTATTCTTGCTGAGCTACAATGACATTCATCTCAAATCCATTCCTTGTAATGGAGAGGGAAATCACTGCCCAGCAATTGGTCAGTGGCTTTTGTGCTTTTCATGTTTATATCTTAACATTTGCTGGATCCAGATGAATAGATGGCTTTAGTCTTCTCAAAAGAAATAACAATGTCAACCTCACACTTGTTTTATGATGGAAAATCTTCGCCATCATAGTTTTCACATGAAAGATATATTTGCCACTTCCCAAATGTCAAATCTAATAGAAAGAGGATATAAATGATATATTTCCTTATAGCCATCAACCCTTTAAGGTTATGACATGATGTGACATACCTATTTGTCATGATAAAGTAAGCACTTTTACTGATGTCTTGAATTCTTTAGTGTTTTCAAGTACTGTACATAGTCTGAATTTATTCTGAAGTGTACAAATTTCTATAGCATGTATCATGTCAGGCCTCCTTTATAGTTACCAGGGATGCATTAAATATTAACTATTTTGCTATAACTATTATTAAATACTTATGTATTAAATATTCCTCAATTAGGCAAGATTTATCTGATCTTTATATTTTTAAGTAAAAATAAAAATAGAATTTCAAAAATAGCAAAAGGCATAAGATATAATCTAATAGAGGGCCTACAATGGCAATGACATTTAAGCAAATATAGTTACCAAAAAATTCGTTTTTATATAATAACTCAATTGCGTATAAGACACAGTGCGTATTACAGAAATAAGCAAATGTATAAATTAATTGAGCAATAAATGTCAACAAAATGAAAATACCAAATATGCAAATTTCATGACAGTGCCAGTGGTTTGTTATGAAATGAATATTTGAAAGAAATTCAAGTTATGACAACCTCTGTTTACTTTTTCTTTTTTTTTCTCTATTTTATTTTCTTCATCCATAAAATAAACTAATATCTGGGCATGGTGGTATGCACCTGTAGTCCCAGCTACCTAGAAGGCTGAGGCAAGAGGATCACTTAGGCCCAGAAGTTCCAGTCCAGCCTGGGCAATGTAGTAAGACCCTCTCTCTAATAAAATTATTTTTTAAAATCCTAAAAAATGAAATAAATTATCATGAATCACTATTAGCTCGCTTCTTATTTCTCTAAGTAGTTCTATTTTTGTTAAAAGTAATAATCATTTGTCTTTATGATACAAAGACATAACCAGAAGAATGAGAATATTTATATTTTAGCTTTTTCTGCATTTGACACCTAAAAGAATTTAAATTTGTTTTTGAAATCGTCACAAATGTACATATGTTAATAAGCAGAAAGCAGATAGTCTTTTTGGATATCACTTTACCAACACTTCTTTTTTTTTTGAGATGGAGTCTCGCTCTGTCGCCTAGGCTGGAGTGCAGTGGCGTGATCTCAGCTCACTGCAACCTCCACCTCCAGGGATCAAGCCATTCTCCCGCCTCAACCTCCCGAGTAGTTGGGATTACAGGTGCCTGCCACCATGCCTGGCTAATTTTTTTTTTTTTTTTGTATTTTTAGTAGAGACAGGGTTTCAACATGTTGACCAGGCTGGTCTTGAACTCCTAACCTCGTGATCCGCCTGCCTCGGCCTCCCAAAGTGTTGGGATTACAGGCATGAGCCACCGTGCCCGGCCACTTTACCAGTATTTCTAATGTATCTTCATCTAAAATGCACTAAGAAGGAATCATGTTTTCTCCATTCACCCTGCGACCCAGCACTGCTGCTACTCACCCCCATTCTGTCCTGACCATCTCCTGATGCCTACCGTCAAGCACATGGAATCTATTTCCTGTTGAAACCTCTGCGGTGTAAAATGTCATTATCCTCCTTCTACAATTAACTTCGTAAGAAGGTGAGAATATCCATTGAAATTTAGCAAATCTTTCTTCTTCAGCAGCAGCCCGAGAGCTCTATACAGTATTTCCATATTAGCACAAAGTCCCACTCTCCTGCAGTTTTCCCTTAGGAATGTCCAACCCATAGCTCTTTCCTGTGGAGAAGGGGCATTAGGAAGCTTACAAGACTATTAAGATGGGAATTTTGGTTTAACAAAGTGATCCAAGAACATATATCTACATTATATATATTATATTTATAGTAAATATCATTTATATATAAAGGAGATAAACAAAACCAAATTATACTGTGCTACTGTGGTTCAAATTAAAATAAGAATCCTTGAAAGGCGAAGTAGCTGGAATATTGTATTTGTAGTTTCTGAGTCATGGAATCAACTGCTATTTCTGTATGTGAATGGTTTTATTAATGAGATTGAGATTGCTAGAGTAAACTACCTTCTTTAGGTCATGATCAATTGGATGAACTCTTATATTAGACCTGCTTTTCCTTTTTTATGGTTTTGAGACAAAGTCTTGCTCTGTTGCCCAGGCTGGAGTACAGTGGCGTGATCTCAGCTCACTGCAACCTCCGCCTCCCAGGTTCAAGTTATTCTCCTGCCTTAGTCTCCTGAGTAGCTGGGATTACAGGCGCATGCCACCACACCTGGCTAATTTTTGTATTTTTAGTACAGATGGGATTTCACCATGTTGATCAGGCTGGTCTTGAACTCTTGACCTCGTGATCCTCCAGAGTTGGCCTCCCAAAGTGCTGGGATTACAGGTGTGAGCCACCACTCCCAGCCCTGTTTTTCCTTTTTATACTCAATCTCAAAATGTGTCTTGTTTTGAGACAAATTCAGTGTTCCAGTTTGGTGCTGTTCACACAACCTAGCAAGTGCCCTCAGTAAACATCTGGGAATGAATGAAAGAGCCATTCATAGGTAATGAGAACTACCAAACAAGAAAAAATGATTACTAGATTTTTAATAAAAAGTCCTTTGTTAAACTGCTTGAGGCATTTTATGTCAATTGCAAGTATAAAACACTGCATTTCCACAAACATAAAAACAGTTTTAAGCATATGCTACCAGGAACCAGGTATTATGATAATTATTTTATATACATTACATTATCTCATCTGTGCCCCAACCTCCAGTGAGGGGCACTGTTATCTCCTATACATGAATAAGGATACAAGAGGATGTACAGCTTGCTCAATGTTGAAAGCTAGTAAGTGTCAGAGCCACGATTTGCAGTGAGTACTCAAGCTCTAGTACATGTGCCTAAACAATCATACGATGCTCCCACTGACATGGCTGCATGTCCAGTAGTATTTCATAATTATTACAGGTGGTCAGCAAAGTGGCCATTATAAAGACCACTAACTGAGAACTCTTTTCAGCTTCCTTCAATGATTTTATTTTCTTCCCTACCTCTGTAGAAATTTAAATTTTTGTTCTGGCATAATCGGTTTTATCCCCCCAATGAATTTCACTTGTAATGTGCTGTAATTGTGCTAATTTTCTTTATTTTTTATTTTACTTTTTTAAATTTTGAGGCCGAATCTTACTCTGTCGCCCAGGCTGGAGTGCAGTGGCGCGATCTTGGCTCACTACAACCCCCGTCTCCTGGGTTCACGAGATTCTCCCACCTCAGCCTCCTGAGTAGCTGGGATTACAGGCGTATGACACCACGCCTAGCTAATTTTTGTAGTTTCAGTAGAGATGGCATTCACTGTATTGTCCAGGCTAGTCTCAAGCTCCTGATCTCAAGTGATCAGCCTTCCTTGGCCTCCCAAAATGCTGGGGTTGCAGGCATGAACCACCGCGTCCAGCCTAATTTTCCTTTAATGCAATAGTTTACTTGTTAGGTTAATAGTTAAGTTGTTCCTGATATTTATATTGGGAAAATTGTGAACCTTCTGTCAAATATAAGATTTTAACAGGATTATAACATTCAATTATACCTTTTTAAATATATTTTGAAATTTATTTTTGCTTTTTCACATCTCTAACCTAATAGGATAATAAGCATAGAAATATTTACAACTACTTGCTATATATTCTAACTTTCAGTACACAGTAACAGGAAAAGGTGACAATATCTCACAGATTGCTTCCTCTCAAGGAACATTCAAACTCACTGGTTATGCAAGAGAAACAGGAAAGGATACAGATTTTATCTGCATGGATCTAGCTGCTCCTAGCTGGTGTTAATAGTAGATTTATATGTGTAAATAGAGTCTCTGGCAAAAGTTGGCCATCCTGAAAGCCTTATGTTGTTTTCCTATCCGTAAATATTCTTTAGTAACGGCTTCTTTGTATTATAATTTGAGAGCAAGCACTACAGCAGATGTTAGAACATTTTTTTTCTTTGAATTGTCGTGTGATATATTACACAGTTATACCTTGCTCTGTGCAAGAATTTGGATCCTGGAACCAAGTATTAATTTAAATTTAGAAATCTAATAAATATTTTAAATTCATAGCACTGTTTAAAGTTATACATCCATGAATATTTTAAAACTAAAATGAAGACTTCTTCATTTATAGGATTAAAAATTATACTGTTACTGTCCACAATTGCTTCAACTTACATGATTGAAAATTGTACTGTTACTGTACACTATTGTTTCAACTTACATGATTGAAAATTGTACTGTTACTGTACACTGTTGCTTAAACTTCCTTTGGCTTTTAATAAAAAGCAATTTCGGCTCACAGGTTTACCTCACTTTCGTTAGCACTTTCATTGAAATAACTGAAATATGTGTGTGTGTGTGTGTGTGTGTAATTATATGGGTGTTTTGGAAATCACAGAACATTGTCATCAGTAACCTGAATCTTTGAGCCGTTCTTGGATTATTAGAAAAGGATATGGTTTCATTCGTGAGAGAAGGCAACCAGAAGAAACAGTTTGAGATTGAACACAGCAAAAGGATATTTTTGCCTTGGAAATAAGTGTGTGGGTTTCTGGACACCCAGTAGATCATGGAAAATCAATAGGGTGCTAAGAACAGATCTAGTGCCCCCTCAGGGAGGAACAGAGAACAGCACCCTCACCCAAGCTTCCTAAAGAGCGTTCTTGCTCATTGCCTTTAGGATCTTCCATCAGAGGACAGAGACACAGAGGAAGTGGAGCTGCACCTGAACTCACTTTAAACACAAGCTGCCACTGCCAACACGAGTGTGCTGCGAAGAAAACATATTCAAACCCACAAATGCCTCCCAAGGAGGAAGGATCCTGTTGAAGTAGCCAGTTAGAGGTAACTTTGAGTTTCTACTATTCTTTGTGTTCCTGACATAATGAATAAAAGGTGTTTTTGTTGGGCTGAGCTTATTCGAGTGATTTAGAGATGAAAGCGTGATCTTAGAGATGCTAGCTAGCTTTTGCTGCATAATAGAACATGAAAAATTTAGTAGAGTTGGTGGGGACCCATGGGAGGTTGTGGATAGAGAAGGAGAAAGAAAATCAAAGAAAAGAGGAGCAGGCATAGGAAGCCAACTCCATATTAAGAGATTGGGGAGGTTACCCGTTAGCTGACATGACAGTAAAATATCCTGGGTCTTGGGTGTTAAAAGGACTGTAAAGGCAAAGGATGTCTGATACTTAAGTTGTTTTTCTTGCTGTTGTATAAATTTACTCCAAGTCCCGCCACCTTCAACAAAAATGGCTCATCTCCAGAATGCTTAGTTTGTATGTGTTTGTGATGCTTCTTATTGCTTGTTTATTTTTTCCTTGTATGAAATCAGGGAAAGGGGTTTCACTTCCCACCTGAGCTCTGCTGGTACGAAGCAAGAATGAATGTGCTGGACACCAAAATGATCCAACCCTCAATTCAGTAGAAGCAGGAGCTCAGTGACAAGTCTCCTGGAATGTGAGGATATCTTTGAGCTTTAACATTTCATAAAATAGGGATCAAGCCAATATTTTCCAGATAGTAAGTGACAGGACATCACTGCGACATTTGGGTTACCCAGAATTGGGGAAATTGACTCAGTATAATAATCAAATCCAGAAAAGACACACTCTGCCTTTCCAGTTATCCTTTTCTTATATCCCACTGGCAGCTACTCATCTTAAAAGAATCTTACCAACCACAAAGATTATTGGAAAACTTAGGTCATAAATATATAGGGAATATTGGAATGACCCAGGGGACACAGGCACACCATTAGAGTCAGAAGGTATACACACAGAGATCTTGCTTCTCCATCAGTCCAGGCCTCACATGGTGCAGGCTTGGAGCCTTGGGGCCTATGCTCCAAATTTGAACATAGGCAAAGGTCTTCCTATGTTGTCTTTCTGTTCTCAGATCATGTAGTCAAGTTTTCTTGGGAGCCATGTCCACCATCTTGCAGCATCTGGGTGAAGCCACTCCCTTTTGGGGTTGGGGCATTCTCAATTAATTGTTTATTTAGATGCTAAGAATGGTTCCTTTGAGTCCTATTCAACTTTATCTGCTACTGGCTCCTGCAGGCTCCTGTAAGAAGGCCTGGTGAGATATGTGGGTAATAATCCAAAGGCATTAAAAAATGCAACATATCTGCTGATTTCCTCTTTCTTTCCTCCTCTCCTTTCTGCCAAAATATTTAATCAATAGTTTGACCTTGAACTGGGCTTGCCTTACAGGTAATCAAGTGGTAGAAGTTTGTGCATTGATTAGTGGAAACCATTCACTAAATTATAACATATCTGTTGTACAGAGTGATATGAGAATAAATATGTAGGAGAAAATATTTGCAAAACACCTACCTAGTATAGGGTTTGTGTCCAACATATGCACAGACTTCACAAGCCTCAACAGTTAAGAAATAAAACGACATAATTATTATGTGAGCAATAGATCTGAACAGATACCTCACCAAAGAAGACGTACAGATAAATAAGGACATGAAAATACACCTGAGATCACATGCCATTAGAAAATCCAAATTAAACGACACTGAGCTACCACTACACATTTATTGGAATGGCCAAATGAGGTGGGTAGAGATTTCTAAAATACCAAATAATAGCAAGGATGGGAAGCAACACAAACTCTTATTCATTGCTCATCTGACTGCAAAATGGTACAGCCACTTTGGAAGAAAGTTTGATGGCTTTTCACAAAGCTACACACAGTCTTACCATACAATTCAGCAATTGTGTTCCTAGGCACTTACCTAATTGATTTGAAAATGTATGTCCCCATGAAAACCTGTATGTGAATGTTTCTAGCAGCTTTATTCATAATCTCCAAAAACTGGAAACAACTAAGATGTGAATGGATAAACAAGTTGTGATACATCAATGTAGTGAGATATTACACTGCGACAAAGGTGGGATGAGTTATCAAGCTACA